>NW_015647020.1:164547-168519 GCF_001515625.1 Sinocyclocheilus rhinocerous
GGTGTTATGCAAATCTTCCCACATAGTGACGTAGATATGTGGGGGCGTGTTAGAACGAGCCGTTTTAGGTAGGTGTGGTTAACTCTTAACTTTTATAAAGAATATCTCTTTGGATTTGAGACTTTAGTCTTTGCAACTTTACAGATCTTCTTTATGCACCAGGAGCTTGTAACACTCCAAAGAGAAAGGAAAAATTGAAATCGCATCATATGACCCCTTTAAGATTTTTGAGGAAAACATTTCAGGATTTTTCTCCATATAGTGGGTTTCAATGGGAGCCAACGAGTTGAATGTCAGTTTCAGTGCAGCTTCAAAGGACTCGACACGATCCCAGCCGAGGAATAATGGTCTTATCTAGTGAAACAATTGGCCATTTTCTAAAAAAAAAAAAAAAAATGTATATACTTTTTAGCCACAAATGTTCGTCTTGCACTAGTTCGACTTCACATATTACATAGTCACGTTGGAAAGGTCACGTGTGATGTAGGCGGAAGTACGGACTCAGTGTTTACAAAGCAAATGTGCAAAGAAAGTCAAATGCCCTTTACAAAAAAAAAGATAAAGAATGATGTTGGATGATTTTGAAGTTGGAGGAGAAAATGAGATGAGAATTTTTCGCCCTACCCTACCTTTTTGAACCGGAGTACACAGACGAACTAACCGCGCATGACCTTTCCAACGTGATTACGTAATGCGTGAAGTCGCGGATGTGCATTGCGGCGCTATTGCAAGCATTTGTGAATAAAAAGTATATATATTTTTTTGAAAATGGCCGATGTTTCACTAAATAAGACCATTATTCCTCAGCTGGGATCATGTAGAGCTCTTAGAAGTTGAACTGAAACTGCAATTTGGACCTTCAACATGTTAGCGCCCATTCAAGTCCGCTATTTAGAGAAAGATCCTGGAATTTTTTGCTCAAAAACCTTAATTTCTTTTTGACTGAAGAAAGAAAGACATCAACATCTTGGATGACATGGGGGTGAGTAAATTGTCAGGAAATTTTTATTCTGGAAGTGAACTAATCCTTTAAGTGGTAAACTGTACCACAGTAGTTTCGATTTCAAGCCATTTGCGTGCAAGGCTTTGCTGTGCTAATTAAAAAGGCGGCGACATCTGTATTCACTCAAGAGGGTTAAGATGTATATTTAAGTGGAGGCGGTTCGCTGACACGGAAGCGTCAGCCCTCGTGTGAAGACTGACAAGGTAAAGACTGCGACTCTACCTGTGCGACTCAACCGAGCAACAACACAGACAAGGCACAGTAGTACCTTTCCCTTATTCTACTTCCCTTCCTTTCCTCTCTCCACCACTTTCAACATGTGCTTCCATTATATTCCTATTGTCTCTGAATGGAAACACATTTACACAACATGCAGGAGATGGCACAATCATGCTAACCTGCGTCCTATCCACACTTCTTCTATTGCACCCCTTTCTTTTTCTATGGGCCTCTGAAATTGTCAGTCAGCTGTCAACAAAGCTGACTTTATTCCAGCCTTTGCTACTCAGTCAGCTCTCAGTCTCTTGGGCTTGACTGAGACCTGGATTAAACCTGAAGACACAGCTACCCCTGCTGCTCTTTCCAACAACTTACCTTTCACCCACACCCCCCGTCAGGTTGGGAAAGGTGGGGGTACTGGTCTCCTCATTTCCAAAAGCTGGAAATACCTCACATGCTCTTATAACTTTAACAATACTTCCTTTGAATTTCATGCCGTTACAGTCACACTCCCTGTAAAAATCAACATTGTAGTTATGTATCGCTCTCCAGGTCAGCTGGGCAACTTTCTAGATGAACTAGATATGTTACTGTCCTCATTCCCTGAGGATGGCAGCCCTCTAGTACTTTTTGATGACTTCAACATCCATCTTGAGAAGCCACATGCTTCCACTCACTCCTATCCTCTTTCGACCTTTGGAAGCTCAACACCACAGGTACCCATAAATCAGGTAACCAGCTCGACCTCATCTTTACATGCAATTGTATCACAGATAACATCTTGGTCAAACTCTTGCATGTCTCAGATCGTTTCATTATTACTTTTAATCTACATCTACCTTTTTCCGCACCACCAACCCCTCTGCCAGTTTCGTTTAGATGAAATCTAAGGTCTCTTTCTCCTTCTCGACTTTCCTCTGTGGTATCATCCTCTCTTCCCACCCCCACACATTTCTCATCATTAGATGTGAATTGTTCCACAGATCCGTTATTTTTCTACCCTAACTCGCTGCCTAGACAATATCTGTCCTATTTCCTCCAGACCAGCACGTGCTACTCACTCAAACCCCTGGTTAACTAATGTCCTCTACGAGCATTGGACTAAACCCAGGGCAGTGAAGAGAAAATGGCACACAAGTTCACACTGCCAAAACTACATTCTTCCATAACAAGATCAACAGTGCATCAGACACTCACAAACTCTTCAAAATATTCAATGCTCTTTTTTGTCCCCCTGCACCACCTCCCACCACCCCTTTAACTGCTGAAAATTTTGCTAATTACTTCACAAACAAAACCACACCCTTACGAAACAAAACTATATGGTAATATACTGCAAAATATAATGCGATATATTACATAATACATTTCCATATATTGGAAACTAGTACTTATATTTTTCAATATACAGCAATATATGCATTGACAATATACAGTATCTCGCAGAAGTGAGTACACCCCTCACATTTTGGTAAATATTTTATTATATCATTCACTGAATGAGTTACAGCAGATTTCTAGTTCCAAGCATGCTTTGCTTCTGACTGTTAAAGGAGAGTAAAAATGTTAAAATTAAGTGTTATGTCATGTGTTTTTGCTCAATATTAATATAGGGGGATATCTGTTAGTGTTTAATGTTGTATTATTTTGAAATGTAAAAGGGTATCTGGTATGTGTAAATTTGTGGGGTCACCATTGTGCAGAAGAGTAGAGCCTGTGGTCAGGAAGACGATTGGCCAAACACCATTAAATTATATGTTACTTTATTTAAAAAATAATGGTAGTGCACTGTTCAGCACAGATATAGTATGTTATCTAAGTGTTTAGTATGAGAGGGTGTGCTTATGTTATTGTAAACTAGCTATAATTTAAAATATGAAACGTATATCATAAATGAATGTTAAATATATATTTCCATATATGTGTGTATATACTGCATGAGTAAATATATGCTTAATATATTTTTACACATGCAGTACCATATTTTGTATCTATATTATAAAGTGTATTACTGAATATAAAATTACATATATTGTGATATATAAGTAAATATATTGTCACATATTTTTCAATATATGAAAAGCGGCAATTCCTTATGGATTATTCAATATATTGTAATATATTTACACAATATATTATTCTGTATAATTTCTAATATACCATTATGTAATTTAATATATTGATCATTAATATATTAGGAAATATATTTTCTTTGCGTAAGGGCATCCATCAGTAGGCAGTTCTCGACTCCACTCACCCAGGAACTCACATCAAACAAAAACATATTTTTACGAATTAAGTACACCACTCCACACCTCCCCCTGCCCTTGTTAAAAAATAAAGGACATATTCACAATATGACTTATTTTG
The DNA here is from genome assembly GCF_001515625.1 of Sinocyclocheilus rhinocerous. NCBI lineage: Eukaryota > Metazoa > Chordata > Actinopteri > Cypriniformes > Cyprinidae > Sinocyclocheilus > Sinocyclocheilus rhinocerous. The sequence goes on from NW_015647020.1 coordinate 168,140, forward strand.
CTGAACTTATGCAGACTGTTGACATGTTGCTGAAGCAGACTGATTGGCCCGTAACAATGTTTATGTTACAAAAACAAGTGCAATTTCTTCCTGCCTGGCTCTTGATTAGTGTGTGCAGCATTTCAGAGTTAGGGTGTACCTCAGAGTGTTTCTTTGGATGGAGTCTGTTGCCGGAGGAAAGTTACATTGTGACACTGTCACACAGGACACATGTCTTAACCTGCTCAATATATGATAATTTTTATAATGATATTTGTGTTTTAATAGGTTTTCATGTTGTCTTAGCCATTTTATTCCTCTTAACTATTTTAACTATTTAACTTTAAGTGACTCTGGGTCTGCCTGTCATGTGACTGATCATATGACAGGAAACCAGAACT
>NW_015647020.1:170142-179777 GCF_001515625.1 Sinocyclocheilus rhinocerous
TCTGTGGGGCATGCTCAAACGGAAGGTGGAGGAGGGCAAGGTCTCTAACATCCACCAGCTCCGTGATGTCGTCATGAGTGGAAGAGGACTCCAGTGGCAACCTGTGAAGTTCTGGTGAACTCCATGCCCAAGAGGGTTAAGGCAGTGCTGGAAAATAATGGTGGCCACACAAAATATGGACAGTTTGGGCCCAATTTGGACATTTTCATTTAGGGGTGTACTCACTTTTGTGGCCAGTGGTTTAGACATTAATGGCTGTGTGTTGAGTTATTTTGAGGGGACAGCAAATTTACACTGTTATACAAGCTGTACACTCACTACTTTACATTGTAGCAAAGTGTAATTTCTTCAGTGTTGTCACATGAAAAGATATAATAAAATATTTACAAAAATGTGAGGGGTGTACTCACTTCTGTGAGATACTGTATATGCACACATTCACTGAATGAGTTACAGCAGATTTCTAGTTCCAAGCATGCTTTGCTTCTGACTGTTAAAGGAGAGTAAAAATGTTAAAATTAAGTGTTATTTCATGTGTTTTTGCTCAATATTAATATAGGGGGATATCTGTTTCTGGTGTGTGTAAGTTTGTGGGGTCCCCATTGTGCAGAAGAGTAGAGTTTGTGTTCAGGAAGACGATTGGCCAAACACCATTAAATTATATGTTACTTTATTTAAAAAATAATGGTAGTGCACTGTTCAGCACAGATATAGTATGTTATCTAAGTGTTTAGTATGAGAGGGTGTGCTTATGTTATTGTAAACTAGCTATAATTTAAAATATGAAACGTATATCATAAATGAATGTTAAATATATATTTCCATATATGTGTGTATATACTGCATGAGTAAATATATGCTTAATATATTTTTACACATGCAGTACCATATTTTGTATCTATATTATAAAGTGTATTACTGAATATAAAATTACATATATTGTGATATATAAGTAAATATATTGTCACATATTTTTCAATATATGAAAAGCGGCAATTCCTTATGGATTATTCAATATATTGTAATATATTTACACAATATATTATTCTGTATAATTTCTAATATACCATTATGTAATTTAATATATTGATCATTAATATATTAGGAAATATATTTTCTTTGCGTAAGGGCATCCATCAGTAGGCAGTTCTCGACTCCACTCACCCAGGAACTCACATCAAACAAAAACATATTTTTACGAATTAAGTACACCACTCCACACCTCCCCCTGCCCTTGTTAAAAAATAAAGGACATATTCACAATATGACTTATTTTGCTGAACTTATGCAGACTGTTGACATGTTGCTGAAGCAGACTGATTGGCCCGTAACAATGTTTATGTTACAAAAACAAGTGCAATTTCTTCCTGCCTGGCTCTTGATTAGTGTGTGCAGCATTTCAGAGTTAGGGTGTACCTCAGAGTGTTTCTTTGGATGGAGTCTGTTGCCGGAGGAAAGTTACATTGTGACACTGTCACACAGGACACATGTCTTAACCTGCTCAATATTTTATAATGATTTTATGTATATTTGTGTTTTAATAGGTTTTCATGTTGTCTTAGCCATTTTATTCCTCTTAACTATTTAAATGTGTGTATGTCTTTAAGTGAAAGGAAACAGGAAGTGGATAGTATAAAGGAGGCAGCATGTCAAACAAGCATGGTCGTTGCTCACATTACGATCTAGTGGTGATCTCCTGCAAATTGGAATAGTGGAGTTACCTTTGTGGACTTACCTTTCCAGCACTTTGGATTAAAGGCAGAGTAAGTGATTTTTCAAAAACACTTTAGAAAACTGATTCGGGCCGAATCGCAAAACAAACTTGTAGCCAATCAGCAATAAGGGGCGTGTCTACTCGTGATGTGGAGGAGAGCGCGTTCAGTGCATGGGACGGACATTAGCCGAGCCGAGCGACAGAAAGATAGAGATGGCGGATAAAAAACAAAAGAGGAAAACGTCTGCGGAACGATAAGGCAAGAAGTAGGACACGTGTAAATATCGGATCAGCTTTCCAGCGCTGGTACCAGAAATCACTTACTCTGCCTTTAACACTACAGTGGACTTTTTTTATATACACCGGTGGACACTTCTGGGACACCTTCACATTGGGACTTACAGCACGCTAGGATTCTTAAGGACTGTTTTAAGGTATGGAACTGAAAGATTCTTTTAACAGCCTAGGTTTTCTAGTTTTATTGTATTGTTTTAAGTTCCATGTGGGAATTGTAAATACAGTTTATTTATTCACTTCATAACTGTTGTACATCTCATCTTTTTAAACACTCCAAGCTCTCACACAGTATATAATCTGACCCCATTTTAACAAGCATAACATCTTCCAATTAGGCCGATCGTTATATATGGTGGCCCGTACGGGGAACGTTTAAAGATTTTATATGCTGTGTTGAGAAAAGTGTTTAAAGATGATGACAAATCAAGTTAATGCTGCTTCTTTTAATGATGAACGGGTTTTACATCACTGTGAGTGTGTACAGCTACGTGCCGAGGTGGTTGCTCTCAAAAACCTTGTTTTAAAATTGGAAAAGGATTTTAAAGACTCTGTTGAAAGTAATCTTAACTGTGAAGTGTATTTTAGAGAGGCTGTGGATTTTAAATTTGGCAAAATGGAGGAACCTATCAAGGATGCCGTGGCGACACTAGAGAGAGAGATCATCGAGTGTTTTAAGAGGAGAGACAAGAAATGGGTGAAACAGCTGGAGCAGACAAAGGATCAAGAAGCTGCCATCTCTCCTCCCACTGTGACGACCAGCCCAGTGCCTTCCACGTCAACCCCTGGCTTTCCTCCCACCAACAATCCCAGCACCTCAACCACTTCACGGATTACCAACAGAGCGACCGAGGGAGAATTCTGCACCTCCACCACTCCAACTGGGCCAGACTTCGACACCATCTTCTCCATCATTCCCTTCTCCAGAGAGCAACTCATCAGCATGCAGGGCGATGACGACACTCTCCAGGGACTTTCCATCTCTCCTTCCACTCCACCGACCAACAAGATTGAAGTGAGGGAACACCAGGGCTTGCTGTATCGGCAGATCCAGAAGGGGGACGGCAACTACAAAATACAGCTCGTTGTCCCTAAGACCCTGGTCCAACAGATGGTACAGCACATCCATCAGAGGACAGCAGAGAGACATCATGGACGGCTTAAGACCCTCCTGCAGATCCTGGAAGTTGCCTGGTGGCCCACAATCCACAGCGACACCTGGAGGTTCGTCGAGGACTGGAAGTCATGTGGGGTGGAGACCAGGAAGTGTTGAGTCATCGACCCTAGCAAGAAACCACCACATCATCCACCTCATCCCGTTCAGCATCTTCAACCATATCCACCAAAGAGACCCACAAGCTGGATAGGAGGAAACGCCAGGGGAGCTGGCGGACCAGCAAGGCTGGGTGCAACATGACCCTGGGAGTAGCGGCGCCACCGATCCTAGGACACCCAGGCTGGTATCGTATTCCTTCTCTCTCTAGTGTTCCCATAGATTCCTCCAGCAGACTAGTGCCTATGTGGGAGGGCCTAGTTTTATCTAATTTATTACAATGACATTTTAAGACACACATGTCACGACCCGGCCAGTCTAGGGTTGGTAAGGCCGATGACAAGAATAAAGTTAAAGAAATAATTTAGCTCCTCTCCTGTTCCAGCTCACAATGACCACAATAGAGGTTTATTCACAAGCGAAAGTCTGTTTATTACATCTTTGAGTTGACGTTTGGAAGCACATCTCTTCGGAAGGGGATCCAGGCCAAAATAACAAACCAAAGAGAAACTAACTAAGGGTTTAGAGAAGCTCAAATTGCCTAACAAAATAAAAATTCCCAAAAGAAATACGGAGGTCTTCCCTAACTCCCTCTCTGGCCAAAAACAGGAGAAAACGACGTTCACAAAATAAATGGCAATCCCCAACCTACTGCTTCAGAAATAACAAATAGGTGTTTACAAATAACGAATACTAGCTAACAACCAAAAAAAACTCTTAAGGATCGGATTACAGAGGACTCCGATAGGCTATAGCTTAGTCCTTGCAGTTCAGGAAACGGTGTTTCCGCAGCGCCACTCAGAATGGTTACACACACTATCTTCTACGGCAAGGCAATAACACCGTCGTTTAACAACACCACACAACCAACTGTTGTCTGGGCCAGGAGACAGAGGACGGAACGGCACGACACCCGGGGCGGAGCTTCACGACGCGCACACTACAGAAGCATTGGAAAAGGATTTTAAAGACTCTGTTGAAAGTAATCTTAACTGTGAAGTGTATTTTAGAGAGGCTGTGGATTTTAAATTTGGCAAAATGGAGGAACCTATCAAGGATGCCGTGGCGACACTAGAGAGAGAGATCATCGAGTGTTTTAAGAGGAGAGACAAGAAATGGGTGAAACAGCTGGAGCAGACAAAGGATCAAGAAGCTGCCATCTCTCCTCCCACTGTGACGACCAGCCCAGTGCCTTCCACGTCAACCCCTGGCTTTCCTCCCACCAACAATCCCAGCACCTCAACCACTTCACGGATTACCAACAAAGCGACCGAGGGAGAATTCTGCACCTCCACCACTCCAACTGGGCCAGACTTCGACACCATCTTCTCCATCATTCCCTTCTCCAGAGAGCAACTCATCAGCATGCAGGGCGATGACGACACTCTCCAGGGACTTTCCATCTCTCCTTCCACTCCACCGACCAACAAGATTGAAGTGAGGGAACACCAGGGCTTGCTGTATCGGCAGATCCAGAAGGGGGACGGCAACTACAAAATACAGCTCGTTGTCCCTAAGACCCTGGTCCAACAGATGGTACAGCACATCCATCAGAGGACAGCAGAGAGACATCATGGACGGCTTAAGACCCTCCTGCAGATCCTGGAAGTTGCTTGGTGGCCCACAATCCACAGCGACACCTGGAGGTTCGTCGAGGACTGGAAGTCATGTGGGGTGGAGACCAGGAAGTGTTGAGTCATCGACCCTAGCAAGAAACCACCACATCATCCACCTCATCCCGTTCAGCATCTTCAACCATATCCACCAAAGAGACCCACAAGCTGGATAGGAGGAAACGCCAGGGGAGCTGGCGGACCAGCAAGGCTGGGTGCAACATGACCCTGGGAGTAGCGGCGCCACCGATCCTAGGACACCCAGGCTGGTATCGTATTCCTTCTCTCTCTAGTGTTCCCATAGATTCCTCCAGCAGACTAGTGCCTATGTGGGAGGGCCTAGTTTTATCTAATTTATTACAATGACATTTTAAGACACACATGTCACGACCCGGCCAGTCTAGGGTTGGTAAGGCCGATGACAAGAATAAAGTTAGAGAAATAATTTAGCTCCTCTCCTGTTCCAGCTCACAATGACCACAATAGAGGTTTATTCACAAGCGAAAGTCTGTTTATTACATCTTTGAGTTGACGTTTGGAAGCACATCTCTTCGGAAGGGGATCCAGGCCAAAATAACAAACCAAAGGGAAAGAAGTTCAAATTGCCTAACAAATAAAAATTCCCAAAAGAAATACAGGTCTTCCCTAACTCAATCTCCGGCCCCAAAAACAGGAGAAAACGACGTTCACAAAATAAATGGCAATCCCCAACCTACTGCTTCAGAAATAACAAATAGGTGTTTACAAATAACGAATACTAGCTAACAACCAAAAAAAACTCTTAAGGATCGGATTACCGAGGACTCAGATAGGCTATAGCTTAGTCCTTCCAGTTCAGGAAACGGCGTTTCCACAGCGCCACTTAGAATGGTTACACACACTATAACACCGTCATTTAACAACACTACACAACCAACTGTTGTCTGGAGCAGGAGACAGAGGACGGAACGGCGCGACACCTGCGGCGGAGCCTTCTGCACACTACAGAAGCTCTCCATCGCTGCTCTGCTTCCCAGCATTTAAACGCTCCGGCTCACCACGCAATCTCCTGCAGCTGGTCCCAATCAAGCGCTGCCAGAAGGGGAGAGAGAGAGAGAGCTGCGCACAATCCGTAGCACACAATACAACATATACAATACATAATGCAAATAAATAAAAATAATAACTTACGTCGAAGGACGTAACACCCCCACCCTTAGTTACAAAACTCGATTTGTAAAAGGTTACAATATTTAATTCATGTCACCATAATGAAGGCAATTCAGTTTTCTCCAGCCCAAGCCCTGGACAGTGCATCAGCTACGATGTTCTCTGCACCTTTCTTATAGCGTATGTCCAAATCAAACTCCTGTAAAATCAGTGCCCATCTCATTAAACGTTGGTTGGAGTTTGACATACGAGACAGAAATGTTAAAGGGTTATGATCTGTGTACACTATAATTCGATTACCAGAGTTTAGGTACACTTCGAAGTGTTGGAGGGCTAGAAGTAACGCCAGTGCCTCTTTTTCTATAGTGCTATAGTTCTGTTGACACTTAGTAAACTTTTTAGAGAAATAACTGACAGGATGTTCAATGCCAGCGTCATCAGCTTGCATTAGCACCACACCGGCGCCACGAGCACTTGCATCAACATGCAGAGTGAAAGGCAAAGCGAACCTTGGGGCAGACAGGATTGGAGCATTGCACAGCAAATCTTTCGCAGAGCAAAAGGCGGACTCACACTTTTCACCCCACACGAATTTTCGATCACTGCTAAGGAGATCGGTAAGGGGCGCAACCACTGTGGCGAAGTTCTTACAGAACCCCCTGTAATAACCGGTCATTCCTAAAAAACGTCGTAATTCGCGTTTATTAGTAGGTGATGGGAACTCAGCAATAGCTTCAACTTTTGCACTTACAGGCTTTACCTGGCCCTGCCCAACTAGTTTCCCGAGGTAAGTAACTACAGCCTTCGCGAATTCACACTTACTGAGGTTAAGCGGCAACGATGCCTCAGCTAAGCGCTTCAAGACTGAATTCAGGATGCATAAGTGGTCGTCCCACGACATGGAATAAACCACTACGTCATCGAGATAGACTTCACAGTTCTGTACCTCAGACAACACCGTCTGCATTAATCGTTGGAATGTGGCAGGGGCGTTTCGCATTCCAAAGGCCATCACCGTATATTGCATGAACGCGTCAGGCGTGACAAAAGCGGAGATCTCGGAAGCACGCGGTGTTAACGGCACTTGCCAATAACCTTTGAGAAGGTCAAGCTTCGTTACATAACGTGCAGAGCCCACTCGGTCGACACAGTCTTCCATTCTGGGAAGAGGGAAAGAGTCAGCTTTAGTTATTGACCCACATCGATGTCATGCACCAACACGTTAGTTTGAGAGGGAACATCGTTAAACAAAGTGGGATACTTGTTAACCAATTCAATAATATCATTGCGGTGTTCCTCAGGCAGATATGAGAGATAAGTCGGCAGTGTGGACAGAATGGCAGAGTTTGAAAGCCTCCCACAAGAGGTTTGAGCATCTTTGCCAGTTAAACCATCTACCTCCGGCATATAACCAGCAGGCAGATCAACAACATTCATTGCAGACACACGGTTAGCTACAGGGTTAACATCAGATCCATTTCGGTCAACAAACGCTTTCAGCATATTTATGTGGCAGACCCTGCTTGTACGTCGTCGATCGGGAGTGAGAACAGTGTAATTCGTATCACTCAGTTTCTTTTCTATCTTATATGGGCCAGTAAATCGAGCATGCATGGGAGAACTGCGTACAGGCAACAACACGAGTACGGAATCTCCAGGTTGAAAACTACGAGCAACACTCTTCCGGTCATACCTGGTTTTCATCTTGGCTTGAGTGTCAGAAAGATGCTGCTTAGCGACATCCCAAGCTTTATGGAGATGCTCACGGAACGTACTCACATACTCCAGGATTGGCACGCGGGGAGAATCTTTAGAAAGGAACTGTTCATAGATTAACTTCAAAGGTCCCCGAACTGTATGTCCGAACACAAGTTCGGCGGGGCTGAACCCTAAGGACTCTTGCACAGTGCTTCTTACAGCCAGCATTAAAAGGGGCAATCCATCCACCCAGTCTTTACCGGTTTCGACACAATACGTGCGCAGCATTGACTTGAGCGTCTGATGGAAGCGCTCGAGCGCACCTTGCGACTCTGGATGATATGCGCTTGACATTTCATGTTGTACTTGCAGTTTTTTCACCAACTGTTCGAACATGTTCGAGGTAAAATTCGTTCCCCGATCTGTTTGAATTACTTTTGGTAACCCGAACATAGAGCAGAACTTAACCAACTCTTTAATCACTGCTTTTGTGGTGACAGAACGCAGAGGCAAGGCTTCCGGGTAGCGCGTAGCTGCACACATTATTGTGAGGATATATTGGTGACCAGACTTAGCTTTAGACAAGGGGCCTACGCAATCAAGGATGAGTCTTTCGAAAGGCTCTCCTATAACAGGAATAGGTTGAAGCGGAGCTTGAGGGATCACCTGATTAGGCTTACCCGCAAGTTGGCAGACGCGACAAGACCAAACAAATGCAGACACTGAAGACTTCATACTCGGCCAAAAGAAATGCCTAGCGATACGATCATGTGTTTTTGTAACCCCAAGGTGTCCCGAGCAAATATGCTCGTGGGCCAGTTTCATTATTTGAGTTCGATAGCCGGTAGGGAGAACGACCTGATAAACTCCCTCACGTTCAGAGTCAGACGGCTTCCACCAGCGCATTAGTACACCATCGTCCCAACAATAACCTACCGGCGCATCTGCGTTCAAATAATGAAACTGGCCCACGAGCATAGAGAGGAGTTAGGGAAGACCTCTGTATTTCTTTTGGGAATTTTTATTTTGTTAGGCAATTTGGGCTTCTCTAAACCCTTAGTTAGTTTCTCTTTGGTTTGTTATTTTGGCCTGGATCCCCTTCCGAAGAGATGTGCTTCCAAACGTCAACTCAAAGATGTAATAAACAGACTTTCGCTTGTGAATAAACCTCTATTGTGGTCATTGTGAGCTGGAACAGGAGAGGAGCTAAATTATTTCTTTAACTTTATTCTTGTCATCGGCCTTACCAACCTTAGACTGGCCGGGTCGTGACAATCCTACGCAATCAATACAACATATACAATACATAATGCAAATAAATAAAAATAATAACTTACGTCGAAGGACGTAACACACATTTTAGAGGATACCACTACATGGACAATGGCTGACAGTACCTTTAAAGGACTAGTCTTCCCCGTATGTGTATGTCTTTAAGTGATTCTGTGTCTGCCTGTCATGTGACTGATCACATGACAGGAAACAGGAAATGGACAGTATAAAGGAGGCTGCATGTCAAACAAGCATAGTCGTTGCTCACATTACGACCAAGTGGTGATCACCTGCAAACTGGAATAGTGGACTTACAGAACGCTAGGATTCTTAAGGACTGTTTTATGCCGAGTTCACACTGCACGATTTTCAAACTCGTCGGATCGCCGTTGTTTTCACACTGCGTGACTATCTGGGATAGCATTCAGTTGCTGCTGTGTTCACATTGCACGTCAAACTCGTCGGATCGCCGTTGTTTTCACACTGCGTGACTATCTGGGATAGCATTCAGTTGCTGCTGTGTTCACATTGCACGATGGATCCGCGACAGGGGGTTTCACACTGCATGACTTCACAATAGGAAGGATGGCCGTCAACTCTGTCTGGTCCGCAAACTACGTTT
>NW_015647020.1:187483-192307 GCF_001515625.1 Sinocyclocheilus rhinocerous
TTTCATATAACTCCTCCCCGAACTTCCCGCTGCCCTGTATCTTGGTCTCTCATTGGCTGTAGGTCATCGCCGATGTGTTTTTCAGTCAGAACTCATTTCACACAGCGTGATTGTGAATCGCCGACAGCTCCAGATATTTAGCATGCCAAATATTTCGCGGGCGTCGGCGACGTGTCTGTGATTCTCTCAGATCGCGTCTTTGATAATTCACACTGCGTGATTGTCACTCGCGTGAACGAGCACCGATTTGCCTCCGATGTCGGGCATTTGTCGGCGATTTCGCAAAACCTGTCGGCGAGTGAAAAATCAGGCTAATATCGTGCAGTGTGAACTCGGCATTAGGGTATGGAACTGAAAGACTCTTAACAGCCTAGGTTTTCTAGTTTTATTGAGTTGTTTTAAGTTCCATGTGGAAATTGTAAATACAGTTTATTTATTCACTTCATAACTGTTGTACGTCTCATCTTTTTAAACACTCCAAGCTCTCACACCGTATAATCTGACCCCTTTTTAACAAACGTAACATCTTCCAATAAGGCCAATCGTTACAACGTGGAATGCCTAGGTTACCCAGTCTGGAGGGACTCCCCTCTAGACTCCTGTCCAGGGCCTATAAGTTTACTTAATCACTTACGGCGAAGGCTAACATTGCCACTGGACAGGCCGGCCCGGCCTGCATGGCCATCCTGCTAATCCGTTAGGCCAAGGTGCAAAAAGACATGCACGGGGCAGTCCTGATCTGAGATTGAACTGTGCATGGCACATGCTCTACGGCAGGTCGACGGCCTCCACGGTGGTCCAGGAATGTCACCTGTGGCTAAACCATGCAGAGATGAGGGAGGCCTACAAAATGGGTTGATGCATATGACACCACTTCAGCACTGGCTTCAGACTTGAGTCCAGGCATTACTCAAGACAAAGCCCCTTCTATTAGGCAGCTGTATGCTTTGAAGAGGCATTCTTTCTGAGGAGAAGACCCACAGTGATGTGTCATCGGCCTACAAAGCGCTTTCTGTTAAGGAAGCATACCTGGAGTTTGGTCCGGCAGACACTCATGTTGTTCTGAGACCTCGGCCTGGCTATGTGCCCAAAGTTCCCACTACTCCTTTCAGAAACCAAGTGGTGAACTTGCAAGCACTCCCTCCTGACGAGGGCGAAACTGATGAATTGTGCAACATTAACATTTTTTATATTTTTATAGTTTTGACAATATGAACTGTATAGTGTTATATAAAAAATTTGAATTTTATGATGATTTATGATTTGTGAAAAAATAAGGCTTATTTCCTTGTGCAGAAATAAGTCACCAATGAATGCTCCACCGCATTTTAACATGTTAACCCCCCCCTCCCCCCATAGTTGTAGCACGCAAATTCAAAATAACTAAGTTAAAATAGATTCTGTGTATGTGTATTTCATGGAGGTTTAGATTACTATAAAATGTTTCTTTAATTTTTTAGTAGATCTCAATTTTAAATGCTTTAATTTCATAGTATAACATTTTCAGTCTCATAAAGAATTGACCTCACAAGGGGACTTGTTTAGGAATTCCTATCATTAGATTGATTAAAAAAAAAAAATTATCTTGCTATTAACATTTAATTTGAATGGTTTTATGCTCTCTGTAGCCAATAATGTCAGTTTAATTGATAAATTTATTATTTTGTTGAACTGTTCTGGATGACTCTGATTCAATATTAGTTACATTAAAGATCAAATAAAATAGAAATAGCACCTTAAAGTTACAAGTTGCAATTGCATGATATAACCACTTTTTGTGTGTACACTGTATAGATCTAGTATAAGAAATGTTTTTGCTTAGGTGGCCAAATTGCCCAATAGAGAATAGTTTTGCTATGAAAGAAAAGAAAATGATTAAGATAAGAACATTTCACTTCACAGTCATCAAGTCTAACTAAGGCAGGCATACATTGTATTTTAAGCATTCAATGGGAAGTCCTTAAAGGTGTTGCCCTTAAACACTGCTTCAGAGATGACTGCTTAACCAAAGCATCTAAAGACAACACAGGAAATTAGACCAGGGGCCCATTCTTCAAACGTCGCTAACTCCGTTAGCTGGATTTGATTGTTGACGATTTGGCATGATCTTGGATTGTTTGGTTCTTCGAAGCTCATCCCGGAGTTGCTGTCACAGCAACAGGTCGGTAAGCTTAAACCTGTTCGGGAGCAGGCTTATTTCATGTAAACAGGATTAGATTGCATCTTTTTAAGCAGAATTGATACTTAAAATATGTCCGCTTTATTACAAGAGTATCCTACTGATCCAAGGACAATAATTTAAAATAATAATAATTTAGAAATAATTTAAAGATAATATAACAATGTTGTGTAGTCTTTAATACTATAGACACAGCCAGTTTTACTCACTGAAACGCCAGCTAATCGCTGCATTGTTGATCGTGGTTTCGAGTATCGATACATAACCCCTTTTAAACCAACCCATGAACGCGCAATTATCTCAGATAACTCAATCCAGCCATACTAATCATCGACAACATGTGCGTTTGAAGAACCAAATTAGCCAGATCCTGATTAGCGCGATGATATCATCTTGGATGTGACATTTTATCTCGGATGTAATGAGCGACGTACGAAGAACGGGCCCCTGGTTAACAGAATACGGAAGTCTGTTGTGCATAACCCCTATAGCCCGCCTTGTTGGCAGAAGCGATTTACTCTAACTCCACCCACCTACGTGTGATTGGGCTAGTCAATACAACAAAAGACTATCAGCAAGCTACAGCTCCAGTGGCGTAGATGGTAAAGCGTGTGTCATGGACGTTTTGACGCGATTGACCCGAGTTCGAATTTGCCTTTTGCCGAACTTTTTTTTTTCTCCCTTTTCAAATGTCGCATCGGAAAGGCATTTATTTTCAATAAAAATTAAGGAAATAATAGAAAAGTTGAAAAAGTATCGGGTAGGGTAAGGGTATGTGTACGGAAGGCTTTATTGTCCCAATAAGGTGGCATCCATTTAATAATTAAAATTTAAATTATAATTTACACTCAATACGTTATTATTGCATACTGTTTTATAATTTACTACAATATTGAGATGCAGATAATTGCCACTATTTGAAATAAGTAGTATAAATAGCATTTTATCATAGTGTAAATGCTATCTATAGTTAGCCTATTTGCACTTGTTGTAAATAGAATCTATCGCTAAGAAAATATGCTATTTGCACTTAGTGTAAATAGCCGCTGCCATTTATTTTTGATTCAATTTATTATTGTTTATTTTGATAATATTTAATCTTTAAAAATGTTTTATTTAATGTGTGTAATTTGTTTAGTTTTTAGTTAGTCAATTGCAATTTGTAAATAATACAATTTAATTACTATTTATTTACTTTTATGTTTTATTAAAGTTCTATTTTGACCCCTTTAGTAGGTGTTTTTTTTATTTCCATAATATTTGGGGAAGGGGGCACAACATTACAATTCTGCTTAGGGCACCCATTTGGCCAGCAGCGGCCCTGGCTCCAGCAGACCTCCCTGTTGATAACATTTCCCCCAAATGGTTTAAGCATCAACAGATCACTAGAACTAGAGACATGTCAACATTCAGATGTAGTTTTACCTAGTATTAAACTGATGCGATCATGTTCACATTAAATGCCCAACACAACATACTTCACATTAGTTTTTCATGTGATGAAATGGCAGGACATAGAATCAGCCAATCTAAAACAGATACTTAAATTTGTATTCCAATAAGAGATGATAGTCATTCACAATGAGAGAGAGTAAATAATGACAGCATTTTAATTTTGGGTGGAATGTTCCTTTAAATCTATTGCTCAAACACAAGAGGGAGTGCAAAGTAAACATTTCATTGTACAGTGTATTCTGGACATACAGTAACTCCACATTAAAAAACACTTGACTTTAAGATGATTAGCAAGTTATTTTTTATCTGTATTTTACCTGCTTTGGGGTAAGTAGAGATGAGTAGGTCTGATGGGTCAGGACAGAATTCTGAAACTGATTTCCAGTTTTCAGCAATGGTGCTCATGAGAGGCACACCGTGGACATCTATTAGAGGAAAACGCTGAATAGCATCACCTGCCCTCCTAATGGCTTCTTCATAGCTCAGCTGTTCCTTTTCCATCACCACAAAAACGTCCTCTGGAATATCTTCTTATTCTTTTCAGTGTTCTCTCTCTGCCTTTTTTCTAACTGTCCCTAATATTTCTATCTTCTCTGCTTTGGGCGTTACTGTAATGAGTTCCTGAGGTGCAGAGCACTTATATAACTCATGGACAGCCGGGGCTGAATTCCAAACTTTCAGCAATGTTATCTTAACTTAAGTGCAAGGGAGTGTCTGACAAGTATCACTTTAAATGGAAAAAGTGGACAGAGCAGATTTCCTCCTAAAACTACCAGAATCAGCTAAAACTCAGTAAGAAATGCCCAAATTAGTTCAGCATGATCATTATTTCATCATACTTGATTCATGAGACCATTTACAAAACTACATTTCTGTGTATACTGAACTAAGCAGTTAATATTCAATCAAATGTGGTGAGTAAAAAACAAACAAACAGTCAGGATGCATTTCAGATTTGAAAACATTTGTCTGTCATTTAGTGAGCATTAAATATTTATTGTTTGTTATCCATCCAACAATTTTCTATAACTGCTTATCCCATGTATGCTTATCCCAGTGCTAGAGCCTATCCCAGCATATCTTGGGCCACAGGCAGGGAAGATATGCTGGGAAAGAACCCAAAGAGGTGGCCATCACTGGTGTTTATATATATATATATATATATATATATATATATATATATACACACA
>NW_015647020.1:192533-205036 GCF_001515625.1 Sinocyclocheilus rhinocerous
CACAGTTTTTTTGCAGTATTTCACATAATTTCCCTTTTGAATTATGCACAGCTGTATTATTATAATGCTGCTACTATGAGACACACATGGCTAATAAGGAATTATGGCGTTTCAATGTCCTGATCGATATTAACAAACTTGAAAATACCCTCTGCAAATCAAGAGTGTCCACTTACAGACACTCCCTCATCTGGCATGGCTGAACTTTGTACTGCAGGTTTGAGTTATGAGCTAAGCAGATACTAGCCATAAGAAATGTCAAAAAAGTTCAACTCCCCCCAAAATTTAGCCCCACAGGAAACCGACAAGACCAACCATAAACACATATTGTACAAACTCATTCATTAGACTTGCCCATTTTGAGAAAAACAAACAAAACAAACAAACAAAAAAAAAAAAAAAAACACTTTTATATCTTCTAACCTTTGGATTGTGTATCATCTAGTTATTTATTAGCTACAGTCATATGAACATCTTTTACCTAATGAGATACTTCTGAATATAAACGCATCCATACTGATATCTGAGAATTACCATGTTATTCACCCAAATTCACCCAAAAATTAAAATTGTGTCATCATTTACCCATATGTTCCAAACCTGTATGACTTACTATCTTTTGCAGAACAATGTTTTTTTGGGTTTGTTTGTTTATGTCCATACCTTGAAAGTGTAATGATGCACAGTCCAGTAATTTTCATTTATAGGTGAACTATTTGTTTAACATTAGTAGAACATTTGCTTCAGTATTTGGAGCATTTAACACTTTATCCGACTTGCTAAAACCATGGCAGGCCACCCTTAATCTTCTAACCTTTGGATTGTGTATCATCTAGTTATTTATTAGCTACAGTCATATGAACATCTTTTACCTAATGAGATACTTCTGAATATAAACGCATCCATACTGATATCTGAGAATTACCATGTTAAATAGTTCACCCAAAAATTAAAATTGTGTCATCATTTACCCATATGTTCCAAACCTGTATGACTTACTATCTTTTGCAGAACAATGTTTTTTTGGGTTTGTTTGTTTATGTCCATACCTTGAAAGTGTAATGATGCACAGTCCAGTAATTTTCATTTATAGGTGAACTATTTGTTTAACATTAGTAGAACATTTGCTTCAGTATTTGGAGCATTTAACACTTTATCCGACTTGCTAAAACCATGGCAGGCCACCCTTAACCCCATCCCTAAACTTAGCCCACACAACACATTGGGTAAAGTGTTTGAAAATTGACAATCAAGTTTTGTAAATATTTACTAGCAAACTAGAGACTTGATTGACCGTGGGACCTGGTTGTTCACTACACTGAACTTGGGTTGAAGCACAGTTAGACTATGTAATAATGTAGGGGAGCTAAGAGGAAAGAGGAAGAGGAGGGTGTGTGAAAAAACTTGATGGTGTGAGTCAACGAACAGTATATCCCATTGGCAAATATTTGTTCTTGTTTTAAGCATAAGCTCACTTTATTTTATTTAATTTCTCAGAAAACAAGACTTCATATCTTCTTTAAAAAAAAATAAGGGGGGGGGTAGGATGGGGAAAGGACTGTGAGCCAGGACTCGAACTCGGGTCACCCAAAGCACAACAGTGCTATATGTCAGTGCGCTGCCCATGAGGCTTTTGGTGCTGACAGCTTAATATCTTCAGTTTGCATCTCAAATGTATCTTGATTTAAGGATATTCAGATATTTGTATTGCAAAACAAAAATATTGAGAAAGATATAATTATTATTAAGACTTTGTTCCAATTTAAGACCTTTTTAGGCCCCGATCAAACAGAACGCGTTTTTCAGGTCTGAAAACTTGAGGTGCACCGCACTGCCTTTTTTTGTTTGATTTTAGAAAAAAAGAGCAGTGCGCTGCGGTTTTTTTAATGTTGCTAGGCAACCACTGAATCAGCTGTCCTGTCAGTGTAGCGCGAGCGCTCTTTGGTTTGCTGTTAAACTGTCATATTAGCAGAAACTTTTTTTCTTTGCAATTTACAAAAATTTACAACTCCGGGTAACCCACGACAGCCACAAAAAGTTTCTCCTCCATCATTGCAGTGTCCAAGCAACTGTAAACTTTCGTCAGCACAATGGAAGGCTCGCCTCTCCATTCATTCCATTGGAAAAAAACGTGAATGATGTCGGGCGCTTTTCTGTTCAGAGTTGCTTTTTTTCCCCCAACTTCAGGCGCTTAGAGCGTCCCTTCAAAAACGCGAGGCGCAGCAGGCAGCTAAAACACGAGGCGCCCAGGGCGCATAAACCGCACGCAAAACGCTCACTGCCAATAGAAAACAATTTTAAAAAGGCGCCTCTCACTGCAAAAAATGCGTTCTGTCTGATCGGGGCCTTAGGCTTTTATTTGTGGAAGGGCAAAATTAAGACATTTTAAGAGCTTTTTAAAACATGCAGAAACCCTTACTTGGATGCATGAACTTGATGATTTCATTGTCTTTGGAAGAGCATGAAGACCAGCTCTTTAGGGTTTTAGAGGGGCTGGAGGAAGTCAATCTGAAAATTTCCTTGGATAAATGTCAATTTTGTCAAGCAAAATGGAGTTATGTTGGGCATATTGTGTCCGCTGAAGTCACTGCCACCAACCCAGACAAGGTTAGGGCTGTCACCACCTGGCCTCAGCCTGTGGACCTCAAAGATCCTTTTTAGGGTTCTGTGGATATTATCGTAGATTTATTGCTAATTATGCAAAAAATTTTAAACCACTTATAGAGCTCACTAGGGGTATGCTCCAACACAGCGAAACAGGAAAGCCTACACAAATGCATCCAATATTTACCTGAAAGAGTCAGAGCCATTTGGTGACTGATGGACTCCCTCTTGTACAGAAGCAGTTCACCAGACCATTCAGTGTCTGACTACTGTTCCTGTCTCCGCTTTCGCTGATCCAAGTAACATATGTGTTACTTGTGGATGCTAGCCAACATGGGTTGGGAGCTGTTTTATATCAGGAGCATCCCTCTGGTCTGTAGCCAGTGGCCTTCACCAGTAGTTAGCTGAGTCATTTGGAACATACAGTAAGTATCCCATTCACCAGTAAGAGTTCCTAGCATTGAAGTGGGCAATTGTGTCCATATGGGGCTAAATTTACAGTCCGTACAGATAATAATCCACTCACCTATGTACTTAGCAAGTTAAATGTCACTGGGCATGGCTGGTTGGTTTGTGTAGCCATTTATAACTTGGTATCGATCTGGAAAGACCAAAGTAGATGCTGATTTATTTTCTTGCAGAGTGGTTGAAGACAAGGAAGCTGAAAATTGGGAAGGCATATCAGAAATAGGTGTCAAATCCATATGACAGAGGGTCTGTGCAGTCAACTGAACTAATTAGTCTTATGTTTCCAAACACACAATCAGTGCCTGCAGCCGATATAGCAGCCATGTACACCTTTATGGTGGAATAATCACCTCTCCAACCCTTCTTGTTGGAAGCACTGAACTGACGGTGCACCTCTGTGGGTCTTCTCCTCGAGAAGAACACCAATTAGTGAAGAGATGCCACTTCAAAGCAAACAATATTACCCAGAGGTCTGGTTTCAAGTGATGGTGCTTTATGTAATGTTATCTATTGTGAGTAATAAATCCCTTTTGACATTTGTACTGGCTACTGTATACAGGCCACCAGGGCACCATATAGACTTAATCAAAGAATTTGATTTTCTAATTTAGTACTGGCTACAGATATAGTCTTAATTGTTGGTCAAAGATTGAATTATGATGTGATTAAAGCGGCAGTATTATGTGCGTATGAGTTAGTTCTGGAGGCCTATCTTCAGAAATTCAGAAGACATGTAAAAATCCAAAGTCAAACATTTGTTGAATTCGCTCATTTTGTTTCATAAGGTAATGAAAGAACTGAGCATTACCCACACTGTGTCTAGTGCTAATCATCCTCAGTCTCAGGGTGTTATTGAACGATTTCGCCAAACCTTAGAGACTATGATTCGTACTTATTGTTTACAACATCAGAAAGATTGGGATGAGCAGTTACCACTTTTGTTGTTTGCATTTCGTAACACTGTGCAAGAGTCCTTGGGTCCAGCTGAATTAATTCTTTGGACACTCCCTTCGTGGACCATTAAAGTTGCTTCAAGTGCATCTCCTCGCTGAGGCCCCCTCATCTAAGTCTACCACCCTTGTGCTAGATTATGTCGGTTCTATTCGTGAAAGGTTACATTCTGCATGGAAGCTAGCACGTTAATCTTTAGTCTCATCACAGTCCAAAATGAAGGATAATTATGACTAAAAGTCTGTCAAACATTCATTCGAGGTTGGTGATAAAGTGCTTGTGTTATTGCCTTTGTCGGGTGCCTCACTGCAAGCAAAGTTTGCAGGCCCATATGAAATAGAAGAGAAACTAAGTGATACAGATTAAGTTGTACAAACTCCTGAGAGGCAGCGAAAGTCACGTGTTTGCCACATAAACATGTTGAAATCATACGTTTCACGCTCAGACTAGATGCTAGATGTGCCTCAACTTCTCCCACTATAGCAGTTCCTGTAAAAGCTGTTTCGTCTGCTCATTCTCCATATGTGGATGGTCTTAGTTTGGGCAGTGCTGCCATATCCGGTGCTCGCTTACAAAAATTCAGAAACCCTTGCAACTTTAAGTTCAAAACTCTCCCATTTAGTCCATAGGCGGAAATCCCGGGGGGGTCGGGGGGGACAGGACCCCCCCATCTGAGGGTTGTCCCCCCTAAAAATATGATTAAAAACCACGCTGTGTATTGTAAATACTAATGTTTTATACTTTAAATAATTGTGTAAGTAGTAAAACAACACAAACGCAAATGGGGCAAAAATGCGTTCGAAGTTTAGAAACATTTTGAGTCTCCCCCTCCCTTGCCTCACAGTGCTTTGGTCCAAATGCCTGCTTTCCTCTTTCACATCACACACACACACAAGTCCGGTGAGAGAGAAGCCAATAGTTGTGGAACTCCAGTAAGTACGTCTGTCAAGGCTATTTTATTCACTTAAACATCAGATGAAGTGATTATTTTCTCTTTAAAACAGATGATGCCAATGTATTTTTCGATGAGTCGCTATGTTAGCAATAATAACGTTACCTGCTTGAGGGAAAGGGTTGCCAAGGGCTGATGTTCCGGGGGTTAAAATACACATTATTGGGTTCGCTTTAACCCGCGGACATGAAAAACAACCCGCGGCAACAGTGATAAAGTAGCCCAATTCCCCGGGAAAACCGCGGACTTGACAACACTGTGACTGATAGTAATGTCTACAACGGACACGACCGCTGTCGTGGCGCAACCACAGCTTGAAGTTGTCTAATTTGGCACGGTCTCCCTGCTACTAGTAGTAAGGCTTTCCTCTGTGAATACATATCCTTACAAGTACAATTTTTAGCTGTATTATTTGTGTCCCTTCAAAACTTGCTCTTGAGAAATTTTATGTTTATTGTCCCCCCCCAACTGTTAGACGAAATTTACGCCCCTGCCCGAGTCATCTCAAAATGAGGTGTTACAGTTAATTGGAAAATTTTCCTCACTTTTCTCAGACGTGCCTACTGTAACTTCTGTATTAAAGCATGGTATTGATGTTGCCTGATCATTGTCCAATTAAGCAAAATGCTTATCGCGTAAACCTTGTGAAACGTGAGTTAATGAAACAGGAAATAGACTACCTTGTGAAGCATGGTTTAGCTGTGCCTAGCTCTTGTCCCTGGTGCTCACGGTGCTTGATGATTCCTAAATCTGATGGGTCCTCATGCTTCTGCACAGACTACAGAAAGGTTAACCAGGTCACCAAAGCAGATTCCTATCTGCTTCCAAGAATAGAAGCTTGTATTGTCAGAATTGGGAGAAGTTTGTAACCAAGTTAGACTTACTCAAGGGTTATTGGCAAGTCGGAAATCTGAGATTTCAGCATTTGCTACTCCAGATGCCTTCCTACAGTATAAGGTATTAGCTTTCGGACTTAGAAATGCTCCAGCAACATTTCAACGTTTGATGTGTAAAGTGCTGTCCAATATGAATAATTGTGAAGCCTATCTTGATGATGTGTGTTATTCAGAGACCTGAGAAAGTCATTTGAAGACAGTAAAGACAGTGACGACATTTAGTAGAAGTGTTAGACTAGATTTCAAGAAGCTAATTTAACTCTAAACCTCGCCAAATGTGAATTTTGCCATGCTACTGTTAGGCATTTAGGAAAAGAAGTCAGACAGGGTACTGTACGACCAATAGAAGCCAAAAGTCACTGCCATTGTTAATTTTCCCATACTTCAGACAAAGAGAGAACTTCGACGCTTCCCAGGCATGGCTGGATACAAGTTTCACTACATCAGAAAAATTTCTACAGAAACTTCTGTACTTGCACATCAAGTATAAGAAAGGCAAGGGTAATGTTATTGTTGATTCTCTGTCAAGAACTTGTCCTTAAACATGAAACATGTTTATTCTTGTGTATGGGGGTGTTACGTCCCCAATGTTCTATTTCTGTGTTTTCTTTTGTTTTGGGAGGTGTTTGTGTGTCTTCTGTCCAGGAAGAAAACTGATTGGTTCCTGCAGTCTAATTGGTGCCACGCCCTGTCTGGTAAGCTGACTCTTAGCTACCTATTAAAGCCTCCTTCATCACTTCCTACATCAGCCTTGTGCTCACTCGCTGTTTGCTCTGCTTGAATTTGCTAGTGAGTTTCATACCGTGTTAGTAAGACTGAGAGTACCTGTGTGTGTTCATTCGAGTGTTTGCCTTTACCCTAAACGGGGCGTAACAACCCAAGAATGTCTGACAGCCTGCTTATGTCCTCCAACAAAAAGTATTGAACAAGTGGACAGATTTATTCATTTATTGATTAATTGACTCATTAGATTTCTTTTTTTATGTAACGCATGCACTGAAGTTTATTGTATGTTGTGTTGTGTGTTCTATGGATAATCCTGTATTGAATCATTTGAATTTTGGTATTGCAAGACAGAACAAACATAGCTGCAAACTTCTTGGCAGTTAATATTTTGATCTGTACCTATGTTGTTAGCTCATTGTTGAATTGGAGTGACTTTGTAATTTTCTGTAGTTATTAAGAATGTATATTTTTGTGAATTATTTTATCTTGTTTTAAAGATTTAATAGTGGGGTATATGGGGGAATAAAACATTTTCAGAGTACCAGAACCAATTTATTTTTTATGACTTCATTTAAATGTATATATTGAATGTATGATGTGGTAAATTGCATTTTGACTGAATAAGATCGAAGGTCATGAACAGGCCTTCATTGTATAAGTGGCCCAGGACCATTCTACCCTATCAAAGGCATTTTATCTAGAAATACAATTAAAAATGGTGTTCTGTTTGTGTTAGAGGAACTGTTCTAGTTTGATCGGGGTGTAACAAGGTTGAATTCACAGATTCCAGTCTACCTACCAGTACCTTGCTGATGCTTTTCAAGTCTACATTAATTAAAGATACTGTACAATAGCTGGAACATTGGCTGTAATGCCCGTTTGGTTTTGGAATGAGAGAAACATTGGCAGTTTGAACTCTGCTGGGAAACTGTCTGGACCAGGTGATTCTTTATTTGGTATGTGATTAAGTGCTTTTGTGTTTCCTGAATGCATAAATGTTTTTCTAATTGTTCTGATTGCATTTGTGATACCTGCAGCATGGAGACATCCCACAGAAAAGATTTTACTTTTTCCAACGATGCATTCTGGTCTGTAGTATGGAGTTTTGAGTAATATAACCTAAATAAATCATTTCAGATGCATTTTGAGTTATATTGCCTGATTGATTTGTAATAGATGTAATGATTGATTTTTTTTTCAGTTTGCTGCTTTTAATTGTGTTGCCAAGTATTTGCCAGTTTTTTTCTCCAAATGCAAATTGCTGTTGTCTGAGTTTGAGTATTTGCTCAAATTTTTGTTTGTTTATTATTTTATTTAATTCTTCTTTACTTCTGAGTTTTTCCCTTTAAAGAATCCTAAAAAATTTCCTTTTAATTGTAACATTATTCAAGTTGATAGATTTTACTGTCTAAATATTAAAGTTAGAGCAATGTGCCTTTCACAGGAAGAGCAAGTTATTCTGCAACTTTTATTTGGAATATATTTAAAAACTTGAATTGAAAAAAAAAAAAAGAAGTAATTTAAGTCTATGAATCATACAAATTACCATCATATTATATCTGGTCATTGCATATTATATGAAAAATAGAAAATTCCACAGAAAATTCCTAAACTTTTATTTAGTTTTTAATTGGAAAGTTGTTTTTTAAAACAAAGTTGTTTATTTAACAATGCATTCAATAAACACTTGCATTTGCAGTTTAATACTTTTAAAAATATTTTTTATATTATATTCCTGAAACTCACTTCAATCACAATCTGGAAATATAAGCTACAAAACGGATTGTTTTTGCACTCATGCCAAATTAAAACATTATTTTCACAGGCTTCTACACCATTACATCATATCGCCAAATACAGATAACTGAATCAACAATTTTATTCAACCTTACAAACTAAGTAGGACTGCAATATTCAGCAAAACTATAAATGTTTATTTATAAATTGTATATTTAGATTCTACTGCTCAATAAAAAATATTGCCCTCGATCTGCAAAACAAACTAAGCAATGTATTTTGTTCACAGGATGTTCACACTTGAGTGTAATCTTAAAAAGAAGCAATTCAGTTGTCTTTCAGTAGCTATTTCCCAATTTAATAAACATTTTATTTTAAATTGTGTTAATGTAAACATTTTATTGGAAATTTACAGAAAAACGTTCTATACTTATGCTTTAATCAGAAAAAAAAAAAAAAACTAAAATGTCCCTGTGCATGCTTATGCTTCTAGGAAGGTAAAAAGTAACACTGAAACAATAGGCCCCCAGAGAAATTGGAACTAGTGTGTTAGAATTGAAGAGGCCAATGGTTTATGCATATCATGATTAAACAGTCTAGACTTCAGTAATTAACACTAGGAAACATCAACTGCCACTATCAGCCCAGATGAGTGTAATCAATCAAATTGTAGAAACTGTTCAGCTTATGCACACCTCATGTAACTTGGTTATTTTTTAACAAAAACAGCAAGGCATAAATGTGTGTGTATTTTTCTGCTTGTGGGGTTGCTCTGCTTTGTCTGAAGTGACCCCGGCCGAATGCTAATAAAACTTATTATAGGAAAGAGTAACTTAGGAGTGGTGTGTTGATGCTTTTTCCATACAGTCTTTTAATTGAGTGTCAAATCATTGAACGAGTTGGTTTATTCTGACAGAAATGCCAACATGTTGAAAAACATGTTGCAAAATTTCTGTACAATTTACACAGGATATAATTTTCTCTTAAAGATATACATGTATCTCAAGTCTTCTGAGGTCTTGGCAAACTATGCCACACTTGCACCAGCCAAAAAACAAACAAACAAAAACAAGAAAAACTATAATCAAACCAGGTTTGAATGTTTCCCCACATAAAGGAAAGTTATCTTACAAAAGGTCAGATGGCAATTTAAAATTAGACATTGGCTATATACTGATAGAAGTGTTGCATTCACAACTCAAGGCTTGCTTTCTAGGGTGGCCTCATCAAAAAGACTAAGCAAGTTCTTCGGCTCAAAGTTACTTTTATCAGACAGTTCAGCAGTGATCCAGCTTCTCTCTCGGCTGCAGGGTGAGTCTTTGATACTGTGCTGCGAGCTGTGATGAATCAGGCTCAAGCTGCTGCTGGAATGGATTCTGGAGGGAGAGTGTGTGTGCTTGCTGTGCGATGATGTGTGTGTGTCGTTGATGTGTGTATTTGACAGTGGCGTAGAAGTACTGCCAACAGATATGCGTTCCTGGACTCTGTACGAAGAAAACAGAAGATCAAAAATGTAGAAAGTTGATTTTTACATTTTCTGAAGAAAGTCTGTGCAAAACTCACCACCATGATGCTAGCATGCTGTATAGTACTGATAACAGTGATGCATTGTGATGCAAGTGGTTGCTAGGCTGCATGGTACCCACTCTTTTATGAACACCAGAATCAAGGACTCTTTCAGCATGAAAAGCCTCAAGGATACTACATCAAGCATTTCTGGTAATGTGACTTATTTTGTATGAAAGTAATCATAAAACCATTATAAATTATTGTAAATGACTGCACTGACTGTAGAATAAAATGACAGCACATTTTCTGGTGAAATACACTATCCATGACCCTGCAGTGTATAGAAAATTCCACCAATCAAAGCATCACTGTATTCACCTAAACTGATTTATTTTTGATAATCTGAAATATTTGAAAATCAAAAAACATTTTACATTCTAACTATAGACCAGTAATTCTCCTTTTTTTTTTTGCTAGCACCACCCTATCCATCATCCAGGTCCCTTAGCGTCCCCCACACAAACAAGGTATAAATGTCTTTCCTAAATAGTAATGTTGATTATTGCTATTACAACAACAACAACAAGTATTATTTATTTATGTATGTTCTACTTCTTTGGCCTATTGTGTGCCGAAATTTGAAAACATACAACTTGGACACTAGATGGTGCTATGGGGTTATTTTCATTGCACAATAGCCTAGCCCAAGTGGTTCTTAATCCTGGTGCCGAGGACCCCCCACTCTGCACATTTTCAATGTTTCCCTTATTTGACCCACCTGATTGAGATCATCAGCTTGTTAGGAGAGAGCTCCATGAACTGAACTCAGTGTGTCAGATAAGGGAGACATACAAAATGTACAGAGCAGGGGTCCCTAGGACCAGGATTAAGAACCACTGGCCTAGCCTGCATACAGTTGCACAAGGGTGTGGGTGTGTGTGTGTTTGTGTGTGTGAGCGAGAGAGAGAGAGAGAGAGAGCGAGACAGAGAGAGGAAGAGAGGACGCGACAGCACTGATTCACTTCCGCTATTTGTGAAATTACAGTCTGACAGAAAGATTTTAAATTATTTTGATTTAGTACCAAGGGTGTTGTCTTTGTGATTGTTGTGCAGTTTCTAGGGTGGTGATTGCTGGTGCATTGCCATTTTGTTGCTTGCTGTTATAAGTCAAAAGAACCACTCTAACGTCTCTGAGATTCTGACGTCTTTCCACAAAGCATTTTAAAGCATGTACCTCCATAAACTGATTCAAATTATCAGTTTTCCTCCTGTGTAAAATCAGTTCTCTTCTCCTGATCTGATTGTAGGAAAAAGTCTTTTAGTATTTAAACAGATTGTACATCAGTAAGTAAACCCTAGTGAAAAATAAATAGGCCTATACTAAAATGGATTTGAAATGCATTTATTTCATGCTAAGTATATACTACAAATACATTTACATATTTATGTACTTAAAAATACACTGCAACTGTACTTTTAGTATACTAAACTGATATACTTAAAAGTCTGCTAAATTGGAACAACTAATTTTGTACTTAATGAACTTTAATTGTGTGGAAGTAGTGCTGAAGTCCAACTAAAGATACTGAAATATATTTGATTGTGCTAAAGTGGAACTATTGCAAGTATACTTCAGGTAAACTTTAAATATCTTGCATTTAAAGACCGACATAAAGACAAAGATCATACAATCCTCATCAGTAGTGACATTAAAACACATTTTAGGCTTAATATTAAGAAATGTGCATTGTGCACAAGTAGTACTCCAAATAAAGTTTAATTATAACTTTTATATTAGTAAGTCGCGAGCGATACATCAGTAAATATGTAAATAGATTTGAACTACTTCGTATGAAAAATGTATTTTAAATATATTACTTTTTTTTACTAGGGAAAGCATTTGATATTGAAGAAAAACAATCTGCGTTTGCAGCTTAAGAGAGCAACCACTGGCCTGTTACAGAAAACTAGCTGAACAAACTCTCAGAACAGAACACTTTTTGACACTATCGACCACAACATTCTTTTGAGTAGACTACAAAATTATGTTGACATTAGTGGAATTGCATTGGCATGGTTTAAATCTTACTTATCTGACTGTCATCAATTCGTAGCAGTGAATGAAGCGGTATCACATCGATCACAAGTACAGTATGGAGTAGGGCTGGGTAAAAAATATCGATATCTCGATTTTTATCGATTCTCATTTTTACGAAACGATATCAGTTCTTAAATCCCGAGAATCGATTAGTCTATCCTGTTTTCAGTTAATGGATGGAATATTGAAGCGCACCTCCCATCCAATAAATAGCAATAAGCATTGTGCGTTGGTACTTTTAATATGAAACAAAGTCTCAGATTTCAATTTATGTCCATTGTATTGCAGTATTCAAACAATAAATGCCATTTTGGCGCCGTTTAATGTGGAGTGACAGATCGCTGTAGCGCCTCAGTTCAACAGATGCGGCAGCACGAGGCGCAAGTGAACTGATCATCTCCTCCACATTAATACCAGTTTCAGCACAAAATAAACATGACTAAACATCCGAAGATAAGTTAAAAGAAAGAGTACAACTTTACAATCCGTATCCTGCCTCATGTAGTCGCTCAATCAGTGTTTCAGCCGCGCAAAGACGTCAATATAACGGCTTGTAAACAAT
>NW_015647020.1:205744-212187 GCF_001515625.1 Sinocyclocheilus rhinocerous
ACATTTATTTCATGCTAAGTATACTACAAATACATTTACATTAAGAATACCCTGCAGTTTTACTGTTGGCATACTAAACCGGTATACTTAAAGTCTGCTAAACTGAAACAACTATGTTTGCACTTGATGCACTTTAATTGTGCTGAAGTAGTGCTGAAGTCCAACTAAAGATATACTGAATTATATTTGATTGTGCTAAAGTGGAACTATTGCAAGTATACTTCAGGTAAACTTTAAATATCTTGCATTTAAAGACCGACATAAAGACAAAGATCATACAATCCTCATCAGTAGTGACATTAAAACACATTTTAGGCTTAATATTAAGAAATGTGCATTGTGCACAAGTAGTACTCCAAATAAAGTTTAATTATAACTTTTATATTAGTAAGTCGCGAGCGATACATTAGTAAATATGTAAATAGATTTGAACTACTTCGTATGAAAAATGTATTTTAAATATATTACTTTTTTTTTACTAGGGAAAGCATTTGATATTGAAGAAAAACAATCTGCGTTTGCAGCTTAAGAGAGCAACCACTGGCCTGTTACAGAAAACTAGCTGAACAAACTCTCAGAACAGAACACTTTTTGACACTATCGACCACAACATTCTTTTGAGTAGACTACAAAATTATGTTGACATTAGTGGAATTGCATTGGCATGGTTTAAATCTTACTTATCTGACTGTCATCAATTCGTAGCAGTGAATGAAGCGGTATCACATCGATCACAAGTACAGTATGGAGTAGGGCTGGGTAAAAAATATCGATATCTCGATTTTTATCGATTCTCATTTTTACGAAACGATATCAGTTCTTAAATCCCGAGAATCGATTAGTCTATCCTGTTTTCAGTTAATGGATGGAATATTGAAGCGCACCTCCCATCCAATAAATAGCAATAAGCATTGTGCGTTGGTACTTTTAATATGAAACAAAGTCTCAGATTTCAATTTATGTCCATTGTATTGCAGTATTCAAACAATAAATGCCATTTTGGCGCCGTTTAATGTGGAGTGACAGATCGCTGTAGCGCCTCAGTTCAACAGATGCGGCAGCACGAGGCGCAAGTGAACTGATCATCTCCTCCACATTAATACCAGTTTCAGCACAAAATAATAAGGTAAGTTAAAAGTAAGAGTACAACTTTACAATCCGTATCCTGTCTCATGTAATCGCTCAATCAGTGTTTCAGCCACGCAAGGACGTCAATACAACAGCTTGTAAACAATTCATGTAGCATCACATTTACCTCAGAAAGCATATTCGGTGACCATAAACTCGATAGTCAGCCAGAAAAATAACATTCATTATAATTTTTTACCGTTCTTTAAAGTTTTATTTATGTTTGAATAAATCCGTCCAAGTTTTTATGATAGCCACTATTTAAATGTGTATATTTAAAAAAAAAAAAAACTAACTAAAGGAGCCTAATTGTAACTTGAAGTGCAATTTAAGCAGTTGTACAGCACAAATCAGTCAATTTCAACCTTCAATATTATAATGCAGTACCAGCTGACTTTTGTATATTTTACAGTATTAGTTGAGAGATTTTTTTTCCTTGTGAAAAATTGGCATGTACTGTACCTGATATGTATCCAAAATAATCTATATTGAATCGAATCGAATCGCAAGATTGTGAATGAGAATCGAATCGAATTGTGCAATTTGTGTCAAAACCCAGCCCTAGTATGGAGTACCACAAGGCTCAGTACTAGGACCGCTGCTTTTCACACTTTACATGTTACCCTTGGGAGATATCAACAGGAAACATGGTGTTAGCTTTCACTGTTATGCTGATGATGCTCAGCTCTATATTTCTTCGCGGCCCGACGAAACATACCAATTTGTAAAACTAACGGAATGCATAAAAAACTGGATGACTAGTAATTTCCTACTGCTAAATTCTGAAAATAAAAGCAGAATTTACTCTGCATGTAATAACCTAGAACACTGTCTTACACTTGATGGCTGCTCTGTCAATTCTTCATCACCAGTTAGGAACCTAGGTGTGCTATTTGATAGCAATCTTTCCTTTGAAAACTATGTCTCTAGCATTCATAAAACCATATTGTTCCATCTTAAAAATATATCTAAATTAGACCTATGCTCTCAATGTCAAATGCAGAAACGTTAATTCATGCATTCATGACCTCAAGGTTAGATTATTGTAATGCTTTAGATTACTGTAATGATTTCAAAACTCTGGCCATTTGATAATACCTAGAATATCAAAATCATACCATACTAAACTCTGGAACAATCTACCTAGCATTGTTCGGGAGGCAGACACACTCGGTCAAGTTTAAATCTAGATTAAAGACCCATCTCTTTAACCTGGCATACACATAACACACTATCACATTTCTATAATTCAAATCTGTTAAAGGATTGTTAGGCTACATTAATTAGGTCAACCGGAACCAGGAACACTTTCCATAACACCCAATGTACTCGTTACATCGTAAGAAGAATGGAATCTACACTAATATTAGTCTGTTTCACTTTTATTTCGAGGTCACTGTATCCACCCAGATCCAGTTTGTTTCCAGACCAGATGGTCACTGTAGCCACCCAGATCCAGTCCATATCCAGACCAGATGGTGGATCAGCACCTAGAGACGACCTCTACAACCATGTCAACTAGATGAGTCTTAGAGACTCAACTTTCATCACATAAATGTCGACTTCAAAAAAAATCTGAAGTCATTCAACCTCTATTTAGGATACAATATATATATTAAAGCTGCAAGCAGCGATGAACGGGCCCTCGCACCCGGGCTCACCGCCAGCGGGCGGCTTTAGTAAAACAGTCAGTATAAAATTAATAGCAGCAAAAGACAGGCAATTTTGTTTCAAAAATACTTTTGCTGTGAACTGCTTTAATTTTGGAGAGAGAGAGAGAGAGAAATAGAGAGAAAGTGGCTTATTTAGAATTTAGAATAATTTAATATTTTATCATTTATTTATTACATTTATTCACATTTCACATTTATAAAATTCATTAATTTTATTATATTACTGCTTTTCCTTGCTTTTGCAATGTTTGCTAGTGTTTTATCCTATGATAGTATTTATTGGGATATTTGTCTTAAGTTAGAGAGGCTAATACCAGTAAGTTGCCGTAAAATTACAGGAATGACTACTGGTAAATACAAAAATGTGCTGTTCACACAGGCAATGACGTTCCGTCTTTTTACTGGTAAAGCACCATTCACACATCGGTTTCAAATTACTGGTACATTCTTTGACATCATTAACCAGAAATTACCTCTAAACAGTTGCACCTGCTGATGTTATGTTTGAAAACATGGAGGGGTATATGTGGTCAGTGTTTTTTTTATGTTTTAATTTTTGTGTCAAACGTTCACGTTCATGCAGCTGCTTTTGGCCCAGAGACATCATATTAGACGACTTCAAACCGAACTAGTGCGGTGTAAATGCGTCATCTGTGTCAGAATGTTGTGATTGGCCCAGAGCCTTTGAATTTCAACGGCTCTGGATTGGTCCAGAGTAGACGTCTTACGTCAGAGCGTTCTGAACTTAAACGTGCTCATACCTGTAATCTTCATTCTGCATTCACACAGAGCAGATTACCGGTAATTTACTAGTAATGTTACAACTTTTCATATTTTTGAAAAGGTCCTGTTCACACATTATCTCTTAACGGTAATTTAGTGGTAATTTACCAGTAAAGTCTATATGTGTGAAAGGGGCAACTGTCTCCATTTCATAATGTTTCCAATTTTAAAGTTTCCAGGGATGATGTTGTGAAGCAGTTTGGTAAAGTCTGCAATTTGTGTTGCATTGAAAGAGACACAACTAAGATTATTCATTAAAATCTGCTCATGGTTTCCATTACTTTGTCTCCTATTTCCTGCTTTTACCCTGCCTCTGAGTGTCTTCTTGGACCGATAGAAAACAGTTAATGAATGTGGTGCATTCCAGACAAAAAGCAGTGATAACTGGTTTGGGTAACAATATCAGACATCAGACATAGATCTACTGTACATTAACTGGTTTTATATACTAGACAAATGTGTTCTGACTGGATCTGGTTAAAAAAAAAGACAATTTCCATGTACTGTTAGAATATTTAAAAGGAATCATGAACTGCATTTTTATTTATTTTCTAATGTTATCTGAGGTTCACTTATAATGTTATTGTGATTTAGATAATTTAGAAGTAATATGCTATTTTCTATCCTGTTTTTTGAGCCTCTCTGCAGAACGTTCTGTTTTTTTAGGCGGACACATTCAAGACTCGCAGGTAAATGCCCACTGCTGTTATTGGCTAACAGTTTCACTTATTAAAATAACAGATGAACGCTGCTGTGACGTACTCCGAAAACAACATGGGTCGTTTGGGTTAAAAACGTATAAATACTCAGTATATATCAAACGGTCTGGAACAGACAATGCAATTGTGGTAAAAGCAGGTTTACTCACACTTATGTGCAGTGGTGGAAAGAGTACTAAGAAATTGTACTTAAAGGGTTAGTTCTTTTACAGTTGACACAGAACAGCATACGTTGTTTACGTCCAGCTGATACTCTCCAAAATGGTGCAACAGGGTGATGCAGAGGAGACGAATTGTTGAATAAAGTCGTTATTTGTTTTGCTTTTGCGCACAAAAACTATTCTCGTAGCTTCGTATAATTGCGGTTGAACCACTGATGTCACATGGATTATTTTACAGATCTCCTTGCTACGTTTCTGGACTTGGGAACATTTCAGTTCTGTTCAGGGTTCCCACTCTTTCATGAACACCAGATTCAAGGACTTTCAGGGACTTTTTAAAGCACCATTTATTTTATATAAAGCACCTATCAAATTCACACCCCAGAATATGTAGTGTCCTGAAAGACCTTACAGTACTTAACATTTCACTTACACTTTACACATTTACATTAAAAATGTCAGAGTAATAATGTTTTGAATGTGTAGGTTTCATAAATTTAGACCGTTTTGAGCAGTTGCGTTTAAAGGAATTTAATGAAATCCATTGAAGTCAGTACTGGTGATAAAATTCAATTTCTAAAATATTGATAAAATATGCATCAAACTGATTTTTGCTGTAGTTCTTGTACAAGATTTAAATTTGAAAGAATTTCTCAATTTTTAAATTAATAAAAAGTGGTTAAATGTTGTAATAACATGGTAAAACCTGTTAACATTAAAAATGCACATTCACTCAAAAGATACGTTACTCATTAATAAATAAACAGTAAAACAGTAAACAGTAATACATTTTTGAAAAAAAAGTCAAAATAATTTTGTAAATTACTTTTTATTGTAAATCCCATTTTTTCATCTTTGACCTAGGAATGCAGCTCAAACATGCAGCTGCTCAAAACGTCAGTATTTTTTGAAAATATTTCATGAGCATTTTAAACCTTGTACTGGCGCAAATCTGCAAAAAAAATAAATAAAGAAATTTAAAAAATAGGACTTTCTATTTGCTTTTAAACTGTAAACGCTTAGCTGCTCCACCCCCAATCATTAGTGCCGTTTCGTTCTGTCTTTGACAGAACATATAGGACAATTTTTGAAATAGCACCATAAACAGGGGTTAACGCAAAAAAAAAAAAAAAATCTTTTGACTGAAAATTGTTCCTCAGCCAACCCCCATTCCACAGCCATACCTGTCACCAGTGTTGGGAAGGTTACTTTGGAAATGTAATAGGTTACAGATTACAAGTTACCCTATTTAAAATGTAATAGTAGTGTAACTTTTTCAATTACTTCATTAAAGTAATGTAACTGATTACTTTTGATTACTTTTTGATTACTTTTCTGAATTTCTAATGAATGTTTATTTGCAACTGTTAATAATGTTCAAACACCTACACCATGCAGGGTTAACCTTACGATTCGTTCGAACGGCTGATTCATTCAGGAATGAAGCAAGTGACTGTCTTTATGAATGGGTAATCATGAATCACTGACTCACTAGATTTGTTCAAAAACGCACTTTCATTGAATGAATGAAACTCAGCTGTGTTTGCTTTTAGAGATGTGCAGCGGCTGAGCTGTTACTATATTTGGAACTATTTTCGTTTAAGAAATAGAGCAAAATTAGGCAGTACTTGTTTATTGAACTGTTGTATTAATTCAATATCACATTTGCAAACACCCTTAATAACTATTAAAAGTTGTCACTCTCCGTATCGCGATCTGTGGGCGCACAGAAAATGAGAGCGTGCGAGTGAGTTCTCAAGACTCAAAAGCACGTGCAAATGATTTGTTCCGTCATCTGTCATCGTGTTATAAGCGCGGAACCTGCGGGAATGAGTAGAATTGTTATTTATAGCTGCAATCCCGCGCTGAAATTCAAGTTCTGCTCTGTGTTCTCTGCTAATAACCCGACTGTGAATGATGCGAGCGGCGTCACTATGTTGTCACTGAGACGCTGCAGCCGTGGCCGGGAATGATTTTTG
>NW_015647020.1:212847-214091 GCF_001515625.1 Sinocyclocheilus rhinocerous
TTATCGCGATGTGTGGGCACACAGAAAATGAGAGTGCGCGAGTGAGTTCTCAAGACTCAAAAGCACGTGCAAATGATTTGTTCCGTCATCTGTCATCGTGTTATAAGCGCGGAACCTGCAGGAATGAGTAAAATTGTTATTAATCCCGTGCCGAAATTCAAGTCCTGCTCTGTGTTCTCTGCTAATAACCCGACTGTGAATGATGCGAGCGGCGTCACTATGTTGTCACTGAGAAGCTGCAGCTGTGGCCGGGAATGATTTTTGGTGTGCCGGCAGAACAACAACAACAACAACAACAACAATGCGCTACATGTTTCTTTTCCCCTAATTGTTTTTTCCAATTGACGGAAATCCGTCGTAGCGACGGAAAACTTTAATCCCTGACGGAAATCCGTCGTAGCGACGGAAAACTTTATTCCCTGCATAAACAAAATTTATTTCAAATTTAATTCAAGCACTTTCAAGGACCTATGTTTGTTTTCAAGTACTTTCCAGGCCTTGAATCCATATGTCTGAAATTCAAGTACTTTCAAGAAGCGTGGGAACCCTGTCTGTTGCTGTCTATGCAGGGTCAGACAGCTCTCAGATTCCATCAAAATTATCTTAATTTGTGTTCCGAAGATGAACGAAGGTCTTACAGGTTTGAAACGTCATGAGTAATTAATGACAGAATTTTCATTTTTGGGTGAACTATCCCTTTAAGTAAAAGTATTACTACTTAAGGAATAATTTACTTGAGTACAAGTAAAAGCACTGAAAAATAATATGACTCAAGTAAGAGTAAAAAAAAGTAGTTTGCTGAAAAACTACTCAAGTTACTGTGTTACAAAGTACTTTAGTATTATTTATCTATTTTTACCCAAAATGAGACGATGTAGCATTATTGACAGGCTTTATTTTTTTCTTATGTATTTTAATTGGATAAGAAATCAAATACTATGCTGGATGATAACCAATAATTTGTATTCTATAATATTGTTTTCTGTATTTTCCTAATGACAATTTTAGGATTGGTTTATACAAACACATAAGGCAGAATACAAAACATGACATAAATTGTCATGTTTGACGCTATGTTAAGCAAACATACTACCTGTCCCTGTTGCCAGGGTTGCCAGGAGCATAACTAACTTTGAAAAGTACATTCACGTATAAGATTATGTGGTTGTTTTTAAGAAGGGTAAGTGAGGGTTTAAAAGAAAAGGGTTTAAAACAGTGTGAATAGAAAGGTGCCAGTAAAAAAT
>NW_015647020.1:215174-216721 GCF_001515625.1 Sinocyclocheilus rhinocerous
ATTTTAATTGGATAAGAAATCAAATACTCTGCTGGATGACAACCAATAATTTGTATTCTATAATATTGTTTTCTGTATTTTCCTAATGACAATTTTAGGATTGGTTTATACAAACACATAAGGCAGAATATACTGTAATAAATGTTATGTCAATTAGCACTGCATTATTCATATACTATATTTATTACCTCAAAATGACCTGAAATTACCTTTTTTTAGCTACATGCCTTTGTCCATATTAGGGATTTCCTGCACGTTGCAAGTTATTACTTCTACTAGGCTGTTTTGGACTTTCAGCACGACAGCGACCTCCAGCTTCGAGTATGAATGAAACATGCACTGCATGAGTGTTTAGCGCTCCGTAATGTTCACATCTTTCATAAATCACAGACGTGTAAAGAGTACCTAAAAACCATACTTGAGTAAAAGTACAGATACCTTACAGTGAAAATTACTCCACTACACGTTACAAGTCACCAATTGCAAAACAACTTGAGTAAAAGCCTTAGAATATCTGATTTTAATAGTACTTAAGTATTTTACTTATACTAAATATAGGCTAAAAAATGCACTAGTCAAAGAGATTTGTCAGTGAAAAACTGTAATGTGGAGAAGCTGGGGGAAAAGGCAGAGGCAAGGATCTAGGCCTATGTGCAGGTATTTAATGGAAAAACTAGAACTAACAATAAGCCAAAAGCCAAAAACCAAAGGGAACAAAGAACAGAATAAACAGACAACCATTAGGCCTACATTCAACAACTCACAAGGAACTAAAGAAAAACTAGGGCTATATATACACACAGGGGACTAACAAGCGTAAAGCCCCATTCACACCAAGAACTATAACTATAAAGATAATGATATTAGCATCCACACCAGCGGATAATATCATCTGATTATTCTAAGCGTACACTCGTCTGTCGCTTTAAATTCTCGAGCTCGTGATAGCAGGATTGATTCTGATTGGCTGTCAATGTTTTTATCGTTCATCAGCTGGAAAAAATCGTTCTGAAAATTATTCCAACGATATCGTTTCTCTGTGCCTTTATCGTTATAGCTGTGGTGTGGACTCTTCTACTCTTTAATATTGAGAACGATTTTTAGAACTATCTTTATCGTTATCTTTATAGTTATCGTGCTTGGTGTGAACAGGCCTTAACAATAAAAAGATAAGACACACCTGAGGAGACTAATCAAAGGGAACCAATGAACAAACGGACCACAAACTGACTACAAACACCACGGGAGATATGAAGTGACATAAAAGTCCAGGGCAAGGCACAGAGAACATGTAACAAAAACAAGAAAGAGTTGATTTGTGAAGAGAGCAATCACGTTTATTTTCTAAAACCAAAATAAAACAGAACACCTAAAAATTACAAAACAAACAAACTTATATAAAAAATATCCTTCAAAAAGGTCTCTTCGGTATAATGGATAAATAAAATAATGTTAAGTAAAATTAAAAAGCCTTCTTGCAGTGGATGTGCTGGTTTGGGCCTCATTGCCGGCTGCAGTCATGTCCTCATCTCATATATAAAACACCT
>NW_015647020.1:216731-221456 GCF_001515625.1 Sinocyclocheilus rhinocerous
ACTATATTTATATATAAAGTAACGATGAGGCAATAATAATTGGCCTCAAATAAAGTATCAAAACCAAGTACATGGTTTTATTGAACAACACTGTTAAATACATAATGTAATATGCCTATATTTATAACAAATACCTGCAGAGGGCGCCAATGGCCTGGTGATGTTTCATGTGATTCAACGTAATTTTAATATTTGGCCACATGCAAAGTCAGAAACTTTTATTTTGAAATCGCGATGTACAATAAATCACATATTTAGAAATGTTGATGGAGTCTCCTGTGTTATCATAGGTTTAAATGATTTATGTTACAAATCAAGTGAGTTTTCCCAGATGAACGTTAAACCCAAACTCACCGCATATGTTTTCATTCATCAACTGCGACTCTGCAATTGGATACTAATGTGCGTCTCGTGTTTATAAAAGCAAAAACTTCTGATTGGCTAGTAATGTTAATTTGGTTGAGAGTGAAAGCTGTGTTCCTTAAGCCCTGCGATATATATAACCCGGCTGAAATGTTTTGAAATCACTTGTTGTACCCTACCTGCTCGAAAAAATCCAGTCTTTCACTCTGCCTGTGTCGAATGTCTAAAGTGGACTATCGAAATAAAGTGTAACCCTTTAAGCCCTGAGTATCACGTCTTTTGTAGCAAAACTAGACTTTTGCAGAAAAAGCTAAGTGCAAAATGTAATGTGTAACTGCAACACTCATTTCAAATGTAGTGGAGTAAAGAGTACAGATACTCATTCAAAAATGTAGTGAAGTAAAGAGTAAAAGTTGCTAATATCTTTGATACTCAGTACAACTACAAAGTATCCAAAAATATACTTTAACTGCATTGTTAAAGAGGGCGATTTTTACCATTCAACTGAACTGTGTGCATGTATTTTAGACACTTACATTGTTCTTGCTGCATCCATGCAATAACTGCGTCCTTCTATCAACCGAGTTTCTATTTACTTATACTGCTGTGTGCTCTGTCTACACTGGATGTGGCATGGATTGACACAACAAATCTCCGATAGTAAACTGATGTCCCAGTCCCACTCTATTTCTAACATACATGACATCAAGGTTGGAGCAAAACTTAGGAGTTATTATTAGTGGTCGACCGATATTGGTTTTTTGACAGCCGATGCCGATATCTTGGAAAGCAGGATGGCCGATATAAAGGCGATATAATTTTATTTATTTTAGGGATGTAACACACTCAGTGTATTTTTTCAAATAAAGCCAAGGTAACACAAATTTTACATACAGCACACAGTGAAAATGGCATGAATATGACAGTGGGCAAATGCAGAAAGCGCAGCATAATTTAAAATCACGAGTTTAAAGTTTGTCGATCGCGCGTCTCCAGTGAAGCTGAACTCTCCTCCTGTCCATATTCAATTCACACGAACCGACAGTCATGCAGAGAACACGCGATCATGCAGGTCACATGCACACTTCACAAGATCTCACAACTGGATCCGACTAAGTTTGCAAGGTTTTTGAAATTAGATGTTTATTAGACATTCAAAGATTTGTTTAAATGATATAAATGCGTATTTGCTGAATGCTGACGGCAAACAAGAAGGTATTATAATGTTTGCCTTTCTATTACTTATAATATAAAAGCAATCGTTATAAGCCTTTTTGTATATATTAATTCCTTTGTTTAACCGTTCTATCTGATTATTAGACAGACTTTTATCCGTATTTAGACAGAACTGTTAATGACAACAGTGAACAAAAGGGAGAATGTGAGCACTGTGTTCTCAGCGCCGTCAAAATAAAAGTCCCGCCTCGAACGCATCGGCCAAACAGGAAAACTTATCAGCCGATGCCGATATTTAAAAAATGGCAAATACCAGCCGATATATCGGCCGTGGCGATATATCGGTCGACCACTAGTTATTATAACCCCTGGTATATACAGTTGTTTCAGTGTTTGAGGATAAAATGGCAAATGGTGATAGATAATGTGAATCGGAGTGAAGAAAAGAGTGTTTTGGAGTGTTTAATTCTTACTTTATAATCTAATAAACCAGTTAACAAAAAAAACTTTATAATACAGCTGATAATATATATGGATATGCAATGCTAGAACCTTTATGTTGTGTGTTGCTGTCATCCAATCAATGACAGTGACACCCGCAAATATGCAAATAAAAAAGTTAACCCAGAATTTAGGAATGTACAGTGTGAAACTGTACTTTAATTTGTCATTTGTGTGCATTGTACCTGTGGGTGAAAGTAGGAGAGTGTTCAGGACCGTCTGGAGGGAACACATAGTCAGGAATGGGGCTTTCTGAGTCGGAGTAAATGTTGCTTATGTCTGCATCCCTCTCCCACCTCTCTCTTGGAGGAGTACAGGTTGATGAGGTCTCATAAACAGAGGTAAACAACATATTGAGAGAGGATATGAAATTCCAACCAGTTGTAAGCAGGGACTGTTGGAGGAAAACAAAACATACTTGAATGAGCTCTTGAGGTCTGTTCACACAATGTGAATCTCTTGTGAATAATTTCCACAAAATTCATCCAATGACAGAAAGGGTTGATATATTTTCTAATAGGAAAATAATTTTCTATGAACAACAACAACAACAATAATAATAAAAACCTAACTTACTCACTTTACAGTTGAAGTGTATAGAGGAAAGACTACAGCACCAAATAATTAGTTAAATTAAAAAAATTAGTTAAAATACAAAATGATCACACTTTATAAGTATCAAAAAGTTTAAAAATAACGGTCAAAAGATGTACACGTTGAAAGAATACTTTATAATTTAGCATGAGAATCCCTTAACAACCCTCTAATCTGTTCTAATCTACTACAGTCTACAGTTTTTCCATCTGCTGTCATGTAAAACCATCAGCCATCACCTTTCTTTTTTTTTCTTCTTTTTTTTAAATTTCAGTCCACTAATGTAGTTTTTTTTATTTCTATTTCAGTTTTGACACACGAGTATATGACTTGGCATAGGGCGACTTTGTGTAATTTTTGAATTAAACTATTCCCTATTCAGTCCACACTACACTTGTGTACAAAATATATAGCTAGGCTGACATACAATATGGTAAAAAAAAAAAAAAAAAGCAACCAAGAAGGACTTGCTGACAAATATGGACATAATATATCCCATTATTTTTTTAACAGCACTGACTCACAGGATGATGTAAATTATAATGTAATGTAAAAAATATGTTGATTAATTCACAGATAAATCAACTAAACTGTAGACAGTGGCATGTCCAAGTTTACTGTGGCTTGCTTGCTGCTAAAACAAACTGTTTGCAAAACAGAAACAAGTGAATTTCAGTTCATAATAATGTGGAATGCACTGGGAAATTAATAGAATCTGACTGCTTAAAAATTCTAATGAAACTGGTGAGGCTAATCACACAGGTCAAAGCTCAAACCATAAATTAATCTAGAGATCCAAAAACTGAATTAGTTTATTCATATAACAACATAACACAACAGCTAAATTTAAAAGAGAATTCCACTAAATGTTTTTAAATTAAATTTATTCAATTTTTAATTTAAATTAATACTGTTGCTGCTTCTGGTGCTTCCAAGTGTGTACAGCATACACAGAGGAAAAAAACAACTTCTGCTACGCTATGTTCCTGTAGTTGACATGAACACAGACACACGAGACAACAAAGCCGGTGATGTGCATTAGCAAAAGTTGTCACTCTAAATGTATGTCTATTTGATGCTTTGTTTTCTTTTGCAAAATAGATCATTCATATGCATCGTTAGAACTGAGATTAATCATTGTACAAATGCGTATAGCACAGAGAGCGGTACGATTTGTTTGTTTTTTTACTACTACTATATAACTGTCCCCAGACTTTATGTAAAAATATGTATTTTGTGGAGACTTGCATGACATACGGGACAAAAAAAAAAAGATATCAACTTACAAGCATGTTTTATTCATTTGTTCCTTGATTTTAGTTCATTCATTCATTGAGTTTAATTCATTCCCTTGTTTTAAATTATGGGCATTACTTAATACAACATGCTCACAATTGAACTAAATCAAAAGAAGGAATTTAAAAAAGCACTCAACAGTGTCTTAATTAATGGACATGCTATCTTTTTTCTACATGTTTTGCAGAGCTCCACCGTATGGGAAAAGACATGTCAGAGCTGAAATCTTACATGTTTCTATAATAGCTAATCAAGGTAAAATATTATATAATGCAATATTAATATTTATAGTACTTTATTTTATTTTTTTGATCTGCATTTATAAATGAAAATGTGACAATTCCAGCCTTACTGAACAATGCTCCAAACCGTCCCTTTTCACCACCTGGCAGTGATTTCAAATGTTTCACAGGTGACTGGGTAGTAGTTTGTAATAGGCATTTTGGTTGACTACCTACTTTATGTGTTGATTAATGTTTATATGTGAATTAAAAGGATCATATGATGCGATTTCAATTTTTCCTTTCTCTTTGGAGTGTTACAAGCTCTTGGTGCATAAAGAAGATCTGTAAAGTTGCAAAGACTAAAGTCTCAAATCCAAAGAGATATTCTTTATAAAATTTAAGAGTCAACCACGCCTACCTAAAACGGCTCGTTCTAACACGCACCCACATGTCTACGTCACGATGTGGCAACGCGTAACAAGACAGTATAAGTCATTATAATCAGTAATTATGTCCCCACTGGATGCAACAAATGCCTCGTTTGTAATGGGTTTTATTGGTTTTGTCTCGT
>NW_015647020.1:221581-233023 GCF_001515625.1 Sinocyclocheilus rhinocerous
CACTGGATAGCTGGCCAATCAGCGTACACCTCGCTTTTCAGACCGATGAGCTTTGTAAAAATCGACGCGTTTCAGAAAGGCGGGGCATAGAGGAGAAACAATAATGTACAGTATGTGGAAAATAATGTGTTTTTTTAACCTTAAACCGCATAAACACATTTCAATACACCAAATACACAAAATAATGTTATTTTTAGCAACATCATATGACCCCTTTAAAGCCTAAATTGAAATCTGTGTGACATCAAAAATTGTGCATGCTCAAAGTCTGGTGTGACCACCTCTTAACACCTAATCAGATGTTCATCTGCCCAGAAAAGCATGATTTGGACAACTTTACAGCTCACAAACATTTTAATAATTCTTTATGTAAGTGCTTCAACAAAAACTACATTGCAGTTTTTAAACTATCCAGTACACTTTCACTATACTATATGTACATTACTACTTTTTTGAGTTGAAACTATTATTGGTGGTAACAGAGCTTAATACAGAGCAAATAACCCAGAATAATCCCAAAGCACACAAATACACATAGTACTTTCTCACTTCACCTTTCACTTATATATACAAAGAAATGATGTGATTCTTACCTGACACCAGTGGAATAAGGACAGAAA
This sequence comes from Sinocyclocheilus rhinocerous, assembly GCF_001515625.1. Taxonomy (NCBI): domain Eukaryota; kingdom Metazoa; phylum Chordata; class Actinopteri; order Cypriniformes; family Cyprinidae; genus Sinocyclocheilus; species Sinocyclocheilus rhinocerous. The sequence goes on from NW_015647020.1 coordinate 222,202, forward strand.
GCTCTCAATGATGCAGAGGGAAAGCTGTCGTCTCCACTTGCGTTTACACACAGAGGGCAGAGAGAGCAGCTGCTGTGTGGTGGCTCTTTTGCAGGCCTCTGGGTTTAGCATTAGCCGTAGCATATATTGCATATCTTCTGAAAGTGCTGAAACACACATTTACACCATCAAATGCTAGCAACAGAGGGCTGAACTAACTGACTAAATATTTAATTTCAGTTTGTTTATTTTTTTGGCAAAAACTGAATACAGCTTGAGTTTCATTTTAATGCATGCAAACAGTATAACACTTCATGTTTCCCTTTTTTGCCATAAAATTATTGCTTCGCCATGGCTAAACCATTTGATATATTATTATTATTATTTGATATATTACACCAAAATTTGGTGATGATCACATAAATCTACTAGGACGATGATGAATCCACTATTTAAAGGTTCACTGCATGCTAGGGGTCTTCTTGGGTCCTAAAATATGTACCTGCCCCAAGTCGCCCTAAATCACTTCCTACCCAAACTCGAGTCCGACTCGATGGCAGTTTTTTCAAACCTGACTGAACGTAAAAGCAGCATCGTCTACACAGCCTGCATTGCAGTGGCAAGTGGTCACTTTTTCAACCGCGGTTATGACAGAAACCAAAATCAAGAAACACCACAGCACGCGTAATTTAACAGTACGCCCATCTTCAATGAAATTCATTCTCCGATCTTTCTTTGTAATTCTTTGGTTAGCTATACATTTTCAACTCATGTTGCCAGATAATGTAGTCTTACTTTGTGCATCTCAAAAATGTAGGAGAATATGTTTTCTGTGGATTTTCACAAATTATTTGTATGAGGAAGAAAAAAAGAAAAAAATAATATTTATGTTTATTTTATTTTGTTGTTGTTGGTTTGATTTAGTTGATTTGTTTGGCATCAACTGATAATTTATATTTGGCCACAGTACACAGTTTTCCCACTTGGGTAAGCAATTCCAAATAGATAAACTGCTCATAAGCTTTATGTTGCATCTCAAAATTTATATTTATATTAATATTGAGACTCATTCTCTTGAATGCCTTGAGTATTGCAGAGTGCAGGTTATGTGAAACACACACCAGTTTCCTGGAGGGTTTAGAATTTCACACAGAAGCATGGATAGAGGACAGAGAAGAAGGGGAATACCATTGTCTTAAAGAATTATCCCTATTTATTTCTTTTAAATAATAAAATATTGTTAAACAACCAAAAGGAATAATGGAAAACTGGCATATTGGCATATTTTAAAAGAATTCAGATCTTCTTGGGTCCATTCAGTAAAAGCACATTTATTTTAATTTACTAACATAACTAAATAACTAACATCAGCTAACATCACATGACCTGTGTCTGAGGTACTTGTCAAAGTTTTGGACCCAATCCCCCTCAGGTCAGATCTCGGGTTTTCAGATGCAAAATGGACCTGTGAAGACTTCTACCGCATGCAATTTTCAAAAACTCCAAAATGGTCAACCTCCTGTTGGGCAGAGCATAGGGCTGTTGCGGTGAGGGAATTTCCCTTGCGGTAATTTTGAGTGGCTCAATAGCGCGGTATGCGGTATTATCGCCATACATACTCAGGCAGTTACAGTGTTGCGCCACAAGGTGGTGGAAAGGGACTGTCATTCAACTACACGTTCAAAAACGCTGATTCATTCATTCAAAGAGACGTAATGAAACACGCTGTTGAAATCATTTCAACTTTGAGTGCCACTTTAGAAGGCTCAGCTGACCAGCTATGCATCCATGCTAAGACAGAGATTTCGACATGACAACCTATTTTCACAAATATATATGACTCGGCTTGGAGGACAGACGCAAGTAATCGCACACGCTCAGTCGATCTCTCTCTCATTCACTGTCTGTTTAGGCTTGTTAAGTGCAAATCTACGGAGCCTCTGTACAAATCAGCATGGAACACATTATGTTATCATTACTAACTTGTTTAATATTCAGTCCACATGCATGAAGTGTAAAACGAGAAGGGCACATAACCTTATGAAAAAAGAAAACACGCAAAAATCGCGGCTGCTGCGGTTCTTGCATTCCTCTGCGGTTTGCTCGTCAACAGTGCGGTATTGCGATATTGCGGTTATCGCGACAGTCCTAGCAGAGCATATAACTATCGGAGTGAAAGCTGTATGGATAGATGAGAACTATAAGTCTGCAGAGTTTTGTACTGAAAATGAACTGTGTAACTGAGATACTGCAGAGCCCCACTGTCAGCGTTTGCCCAGGCCTTAACTATCTGGGCACCAGAGATTGTAGAGATACCAAACTTGGTGGGATGGTCAGAAATTCCACAGACTATTCAGGTGCACAGACAAACATCAGTCTGACCCTAGGTAGTGCTGTTAGCAGCACTGTTGTGTTCCGTGTCACTGTTGGGTTTTAATCTCCACAACCATAAATGCTAGAATCAAAATATGAATCCTTGATTCTTGCTCTATCTCCTTTCTGCCATTTTGAATTATTTGAAAAATATACTTTTTCAAACTCCTCCTAGGCTGTTGATCTGATTAGCACAAAACTTGGCAGGCATCATCGCAAGATGAAAAGTTATGTAAAAATCTATTTATACGCATTGACCAGTATCTGCTGAATGCAAAGTGCAAACTTAATGAACCATCCATCACACAACAGGACATTCTGTGGACTAGTGTTAATTTTGTCAGCCATTTTTAATTTAGTCTTAGTCTTTTAAATTAGTATTAGTCTTAGTCCTGGTGTCAAATGTACTTTTTAGCTATTATCATATTTAGTCAACCTTGTCTTGTTTTTGTTTTGTCAATTTTTAGTTGACTAAATGTCTGAGCATTTTAGTCAATGAAAACTTTTTGTCACATTTTAGTCATGCTGCATAATAGTTAAACTGATGTTTTTTGTTTTTGTTTTTAAATTAGAAAAAATAAAAGAAATTTTGGTATAGGTTTTATTTTTTTAAATACATTTTAGTCTTGTCTTTTATCCTCAACAATTTTGCATGTTAATATAGTCACAGTTATCATTTATTGACCTTATTGTCATCTCGTCTAAGTCATTGGAATAAAGTACTTCAACAAACATTTTTGGTCATACTTTTCGTTAACAAAATTAACAGTGGACGAATACCAAGCTTAATCAAATTACTCCAATAGGGCACGCTACAACTAAAAAAAACACTAACTCTGCAACAGTATGATCCAGAAACATGGAAAAATTGGTATGCAGCTTCTTTGGTGGATGTTCCCACCATGTCCTCTATTATGACTCAGCGACATGAAAAAACATGGCCGCCAGCAGCCAATCAATTTGTAGCAGCTGATAACATCAAATCTGAATGGCCTACCTTTTCATTCAAACATTGTGTGAACACAAACATACCACATTTTGTGAAAATTATAGTGCCATATTTTAGCTAAAAGCTCTGCAACCACGTGTGATAGAATCAAATGTATGTTTTATCTGAATCTTTGCTTTAAGTCTGATGAAGAATAAGTCTTATTTTTATGATAATCTATTCTTCAATGCACAGACACTATTTGAAGAGAACTGAACTGAGCTGGCTGATGACATTACTGAATCAAAAATGAACTGACTTTAACTGAAAAATTTATTGTTTACTTTTGTCTTTTTAGAGCTGCTTTACAGCAGAATTTAATTTTGTTTGCATTCTATTATCTATTTTCCTGTTTCAACCCTCTACGAACACCTTGGCAATTGAATCGCCATTGGCTAGTAAATTTTATAGTTTACTCGCCAGACTGATAAATAAATAAATAAATAAATAAATATATATATATATATATATAGAAGATTTAGTCGCATATGCGAGTGATTTACTCGCAATGTAGAGGGTTGTGTTTAACACTGTAAAGCTGCTTTGACACAATTTGTATTGTATAAAGAGCTATACAAATAAAGGTGACTTGACTTGACTTGTTCTAGGCTGATTCAAACAAAACTTGGCATGTCCAGACTATCATGACAAAAAAGTTATCAAAAGAATTATGGTTTGTCAAAGCATTGCAAAGATATAAGTTAATTTATGGCCCCGGCAACGCTGGCAACTCCGTGAATGTGTGTCAAAGTCTGACACGAAAGAGAAGAAATCGTGAATAAAGTCGTTATTTTTGTTTTCTTTGTGCACAAAAATAGTCTCGTAGCTTCATAAAATTCATTCAAAAAGTTATTTTGAATCCTACAATATTTGAGCATTGTTTAATGTTAACATAATTCAGTGCATCTTTTGGATTCCTTCAAGGTCACATATGTAAATATAGTCAAGTAAAAGCAATATCATCAAAAATACTATATTTATATGATGCAAAATATAAACTGATGCACAATATAAAATATTTAAGAAAATGCCATGTTGTTGTGACTATGATGTAACTAAATGCTCTGCTCATGAAAACAAAACACAACAGAAATATTTCCGCAACAGAAAAAAATACAGAATACAAATTTGCATTTTTTTTCCCTGAAGCAAATATAATAAGAACAGACTAGAATTATGTTAACATTAAACAATGCTAAAATATTGTAGGATTCAAAATTACTGCAAAGTTTAATCCTGTGAAGTATTGCAGTTAGTCTGTTGGCAGCATTAGGCATATCAATGAAAGACTAAATGTGCATTCAAACTGTTCATTCAGTTGAAACTCATGTTTTATCTATCAAATTCATGTTTTATGTTGTAACGAAAGAAGAAGACTTGCTCCATGTGGTCATCGGACATTCTGTTTCCACATGGTGTTAGTACATGTCCATTTCACTTCGCTAAATGATTTCAGTTAGCCTATTTCAAAGGTCCTTGCAGGAAAATAACCAAAACCCATAACGACAATGACTGAGCAAATAATTATTTTAAACAATAGGATAAAAATGACAAATGATATCCATGTTTTTCAAAATTACGTTTTATTATGTATGGAAAGCACATACTCTCTCCTGCTTTGTTCCCATACAGACGCACACACATACCTGCACAGAAGCGTGTTGTTAGCACTGCTCTGACGATTTTATCATAATAGTTTAGCAACTTAAAAAGCTACATGACATTTCTCACTAGCAGGGTAATAATGGCGCTATTCTGAACTTAGAGTTTGGCTATTAGTAGAGACGCTTCTGCTGAACTCTGTCGAGAGATGCAGAGTCACAGATGTAATTCACACACACTTAATCAATCTCTTTCTCTCTCTCTCACTGCATTAATAACTGCATTAGTCTGATGCTTCAAGTCGTGGCTGCATCACCACCTCGGATCATTATTTTCTAATTCAATGGCCCGATGTCAATTATTCCTCACTAAAATGAAACCATTGTAATCATGAAATTATTCCCATTTTTAACAAAACGTAACTGTAATCTGATTACTTTGTTTTTGGACGTAACTGTAATGAATTAGTTAAAATTTTTTTACAAGCCCCGAATTGAGTTCTCTTTTGCGTCTTCTTATGCTTGAACAGACAAATACACCATGCCAATTTAAACATTCAAGCGATTTTAAAGCATTCAAGTGCAAGAAGACGTGAAAGTACTCAATTCAGTACACATGTGCTGTGTGTTGTTCTCTTCCCCTTGTATGTGGGAGAGACACATTTATTTGACATATTTTCTTAAAATTACAGTTATCTCACCTAAATGTTTCCTCACTCTAACTATTTGTTTTTACAATTTATATAATTATATGTTAATCAATATAATTATATTGTTAGGAAGATTTTTAAAAAATGCTTTAAACTAGTTAAACTAGTAAGCATCTGTTAAATATTTTACACATTTCACTTAGCCATAAGCGATAATAATGTACAGTACCATTAGTGAATTCTGCTGGTAAGTGACCCATTCTGAGCTGCTGCCAGCCATCTCCTCCTTTAGGAACCTCAATGTTACAGGCCAACTCCAGGATAGAAACACCCAAACTAAGAGTGGAGAAAATAAAGACATCTCTTTATACAAATCACAATATAACTGATTCGGTTCTTACTTTTGGCATTTAAAGGGGTCATATGATGCGATTTCATTTTTTCCTTTCTCTTTAGAGTGTTACAAGCTCTTGGTGCATAAAGAAGATCTGTAAAGTTGCAAAGACTAAAGTCTCAAATCCAAAGAGATATTCTTTATAAAAGTTAAGAGTTAGCCACACCTACCTAAAACGGCTCGTTCGAACACGCCCCCACATACCTACCTCACTATGTGGGAAGATTTGCATAACGCCGCCCAAATGTTCACGCAAAGAAAGAAGGCGATATCCGCTTCGTCATGCCTAGAGCTGAACAATAATGTACAGTATGTGGAAAATAATGTGTTTTTTTAACTTTAAACCGCATAAACACATTTCATTACACCAAATACACCAAATAATGTTCTTTTTAGCAGCATCATATGACCCCTTTAAATATAACTAAGTATAAAATTTACTAACCTAAAAATGTCTGCGGCAGTCCCATACTCCCCTCTCAATAGTTCAGGGGCCATATATCTGGGGTCTCCTTCCTGTAAATCAACCTCCTCTGTCTTCATTTCTCTCTTTCCCTCTATCACTTGTTTTCGGACATCTGTAGGAAGCTTGACCAACAAGCCAAAATCTCCAAGTTTGAGCCGTCCAGACTTTGTAATGAAAATATTCGCTGGTTTGATGTCCAGGTGGGCAAACCCATGAGCGTGCAAGTGGTCAAGTGCTGAAAGCATGTCACACAGGTACATCCAGGCACTTGTCTCACCTAGCACAACACACAAACTTTGATTCAGTAACATACATCTGCCAAGATACATTTTTTCTTGTGTATTGTGCTGTTTACCAGTGTGAAATGGCATTTCCTCAGCGTATAGCAGTAGGCTGGTACAGCAGAGTTCAGTCTGGATGTAGAGGTGACCGGCCTCCTCCCAAGCCGCAATGAAGCCCAGCACGTAAGGGTGTGGGTGCAGTCCCTCATGATTCCAAGCCTCAGCAATGCTTCTTGCTCGTTCAACCTCACCACGGAAACGCTGCACTGAACGTTTGACAGCATACTGACAGCCATCCAATAGACTCACCACCTGACAGACATGAAGGTCACAGTACCATTAGTGTATTCGTTGATAAATAAATCTTGATATTACTTAATGTTGAAAAATCACCATTATCTGAAAAGTCATCTATTTCATGTGTATCAGAGTTCACATTTACTTAAACGGATCATGTCTAGTTAGCATTTTGAAAAATAAATACACTTACTTCAGTTAAACCAATTTTGTGAAAAAATGCCCATATATTTCATATACAGCCTCAGATGGCATCTAGCATGTCTCACCTTGAAAACTTCACCAAAGGAACCTCGTCCAATCAGGCCCAGGTTGGTAAAGCACTGGTCGAAAAAGGTCTGGGGTCGGGATGGGTTGTACACAGAGCGAGGAGGGGGTGACTCTATAAGGGAGCGTGACAAGGGCGTCCACGGAGTGGGGCGGTGGTGGAACACTCGACTGAGTGGAGGGCATCCTTTAGATGGAGGCCGTGGTGGTAAAGAATGAGATAATGGAGGAGGAGACAGGGAGGAAGATGATGAGGAAGAGAAGGGACGTCTCCGTTTCTTTAGTGAAAAGGACTGCTGGGCATGAGAGAAATGGGTGGGTAAAGGGAGAGGGGTGCTGACTACTGAGGTCTGATGGGGAGCCGACATAGGAAATACACAGTCAGTTCTTCTAACGTTATTGCAGGCTCAACTAATTTTCAGAAGACATTTCAATTTAAGGAACTGTGAATGCTGGCTCGCTGATGCTCCACATCAATATGCACTAACCTATAACAAAACACAAGATGGTGTGTTAATCATTATGGTATAAAATATAAGAATAAAGAAGACACATTCAAAACAAAGTATACTTCCAGCATTGATAACTAAGTTAACTATATCATTAAAGTACCCTTATAAATATTGTGAAAGTAAAATGGTACTTTGATGATATCAGATGGTACTGTGATACTGAATAATGACCATTACCAAAACATGGCAATAGCATGGTATTTTTGTGAGCAAAAAATGATTTGAAAATGATTTGTCTTGATGCTAACCATAATGGTTACCATTTAACGATTATAGTTTTATATGTACATTTACATAGAACACAAACACCAAAGTACATCAGAACATATCATGTGTTGCTATGATAAATGTCCAACACATTATTTTATCATCCATCATCACAACCATCCTACAAACTAGATATTATTGTGAAAAATAAAACAGTACTCTGTGGTACAAATTACTGTATCCATTGTGTTCATTATACCATATAGGCTAAGTAATCATTCAGGAGAATATTTCAAATAATCTTTACAAAATCTGTGCTACTGCACATCGACACATTATACACTTTGACAACATCCGTTTACGTGCATTAAAATAATAAACATTATTATCTAAAGCAGTTACGATGATATACGAGGAATTACAGTTTATTCAGCAAATAACACTAAAAACGTCACTCCTTCAACGGGCTCAATCACTCATACACCTACATTATGTTTAACAATGTTATATATCTAACTTACATTATGCTTTGCTCCTGGTTGCTCAGACAGTCCTTTTCTACTAATCACTCAAGTATATTATTATTATTATTAATCATAATCATTCGTGATATCTCGCGCCACACGCGTTCAAATACTTCAGGAGCGGGCTATGACGTAGCACAATGCGCGTTCTTGGTGCATTGTGGGATAGTGGAGAGTTGTGAGGCGGTGAATGGTGACTACAGAACCGCTGAAATGGTGAGAAAAACTTTTTGTTGTTGTAATGCGCACCTTTTATTTTTTACTCGTGGTAACGGTCTTGTTTAAGGTAAAATAAATTAAGTATTTGTCGTTATGTTATTTCTGTTATTGTGAAATAAGTCGTAAGACAGGGAACAGCTCACTATAGTAACTGTATATACTATATATTATTTTTGTGACGATTGTTCAGTCATTTCTCGCGTTCATTATTTTTGATTCACTGTCGCTCTTTGATCGATCTTTTACAGACTGACTGTGTTTGGATTAGGGGTGTCAGATAGCTCAAATTGCCTTTTGTAAACAAGGCCGCGGGTGAATATCAATTTGAGATTAGCTCGAAGAGAAGAAGTTATAAAACTAGCTGCAGTCCTGAGTTCTTATTGGTCAGTACAGCGCTACAGCCGTGGTAAAATCCACAGTATAGTAACAGCTATGTAGCAGACGTTGATGTAATAATCATTCAGTATCAACGCATATATAAAAATACTGTGATATTTCATTATTTTTATATAGCACCTTTCAAAACAAAGTTACAAAGTGCTTTACAATAAGAAGATATACCAGTACAACAAATACCATCAAGATTAAGAAAAAGCTATACAATAAAAGTAAGTCTTAAAAAGAGATTTAAAAGAGGATAACGTTACCTTGCTTGCCTGCCTAAGATCCCCAGGCAGGGAGTTCCACAACTTGGGGACAGGGACAGCAAAAGCGCGGTCACCTTTAGTGACAAGTCGATTAATAGGGCCCTACCAGACGATATCAAACAGCGATCAGGCTCATAAGGAGTTAACAAATCACAAATATAGGCAAGAGCCTGACCCTTCAAGGCTTTAAAAACAAGTGGTATAAAATCAATTCTAAAACTCACAGGCAACCAGCGTAGAGCAGCAAGAATCGGTGTAATGTGTTCTCTTTTCTTAGTACGTGTTAAAAGCCTAGCAGTGGCATTTTGAATCAGCTGCAGTCTTTGGAGGTTTTGCCTGCCAATACCAGAATAAAGTGCATTACAATAATCAAGTCTGGAAGAGATAAAAGCATGAATGACCTTTTCTAAATCTGCAAAAAGAAATGGCTTAATCTTTGTTAGCTTCCTCAGTTGTGCAAAGCACGACTGCACCACTTTAGTCACTTGGGCATCGAAGGACAGTTCAGAGTCATAAATTACACCTAGGTTGCGGGCCTCTTTTCGAACATTATTAGATAAGGCACCCAGACTAGATGAGAGATTATTAATGCTATGCTATTACAGGGTTTACACAACTATCAAATATGTTATTTTGCCTTAAATGCCAATTTGCAGTAAGTTAAAATAACTGTATTATCTTTAATGGTAAATAATGTAAATGGTAGTCAGATGTTATTAAGTGTAAGTAGTTTTAGATCAGTGTTAATTTTGACAGCAAATTTTGATTTAGTTTTAGTCATAGTCTTTTGACTAAAATGCAATTTAGTTTTAGTCATAAATTCATTTTAGTAATTGTTTTTAGTTTTAGTCTAGTTTTAGTCGACTAAATCTACAGTAAATTTAGTCGGATAAAATATAATGGGTTTAGTTACAGTGCATTTATTAAGCATTTCTCTAATTCCTATATAACCTATATATTTCCAAACTCATTATATAGGTTTGATATTAAGGTTTTATCATGATAGACACCGATTTAACTGCGGTGACACACAACATGCCTTTATGTTCAAATTAAATAAAACCACTTCTCATAAAGAACAAGAACATCTTCTTCTTTTTAATGAAATACCAATGGCTATATAGGCTAATAATGCATTCTTTATAGCAACTTGTTTACCTTATTCTTCATTCTTTCAAGCAGACATATTTATTTCTATAAATAAATTTAGATTAATCTTTAGGGCTAGTAAAATTTTTCAGTCAAGAGCAGTGCGTGATATTCAGTCTTTCTTTTGTTGCTTGAACATCAATGACTCGGACAATAGCAACTAAATTAGGCTGCTATCCCTTTAAAACCGAATGCACAGCTGCAATGGATGCAATGTACTGATTCACGTTCTCCCTACTGTTTACGTTCACTTAAGACATAATCAACT
>NW_015647020.1:233333-234057 GCF_001515625.1 Sinocyclocheilus rhinocerous
ATGCATTCTTTATAGCAACTTGTTTACCATATTCTTCATTCTTTCAAGCAGACATATTTATTTCTATAAATAAATTTAGATTAATCTTTAGGGCTAGTAAAATTTTTCAGTCAAGAGCAGTGCGTGATATTCAGTCTTTCTTTTGTTGCTTGAACATCAATGACTCGGACAATAGCAACTAAATTAGGCTGCTATCCCTTTAAAACCGAATGCACAGCTGCAATGGATGCAATGTACTGATTAGGCATGGGCCGGTATGAGATTTTAACAGTATGATAACCTTAAGCAAAAAATATCACGGTATTGTTGTTGCAGCTCTAAAATGTGTTAATTTTAAATGTCTGGGTAAAAAAGAAAAAAAAAAACTGAACACAATACATTTTGAGCAACATACAGAATATTTGGAACAGTAGTATTTGTTTATTTTATCTTTGATTTGTTTCTGAAATGTGGGCTGTCCTGCAGCTTTTGATGTGGATGGTTGATTTGCTGCAAGAGCTACTGCTGTCCTAAAAAGAAGAAAAATAAAGACTGACATCTTTATTTAACCTAAATCTGTAATTACACAGTTATTTAATTTTAGTTATATAATTCATATACATATCATTTATTTATATAATTTCATATACATAATTTGATTTAATAATCCAATTTGAAGCAAAAACAGAATGTGTTCTGACTAGCTTTGTGAAATTATACTACATGCCTGAACGAAACAAACAGC
>NW_015647020.1:234172-235974 GCF_001515625.1 Sinocyclocheilus rhinocerous
TGCGCTCAGAAAACCGGACCGAATTGAGTTCTCTCTTGCGTTGTCAGATTTATCCATATGTCTGCTCTTCTCTTACTCCTACATATTGACATTTTTGAACGTTTTATGCGACGTGCAGCAAGTGTATGTTAGCTTATGTCCCGTCGGTTCATATGTACGCATCTAACCTCAGAATCACGCAGCAGATTCGTTCTGAATGAATCTCTTCCCAAATCGTCCCTCCCTAACATTTTCGTCTCATTTTTATTCGTTGACGAAAATGTCATTAGATTTACGTCATAGTTTTTGTCATTCAAAAAGAGTTTTAGTTCGTTATTGTCTCGTTGTCGTCATTGACGAAAATGATGATGAAAATTATTCAACGAAATTAACACTGTTTTAGATGCTGCTTATACTTGTGCAATCGATACTGCCTTATTGGGACCTTACTTGTCCCTTTCCCTAAAGCCCAACCCTACACCTGCCCCTAACCATATTGAATCTGCTGATCAGTAAAGGTGTCCCTCAAAGGTCCAGGAAAGGAGCCACGTAACAAACTGAATGTGGTAACAATATGAGCTGCATGTGTCCCGGCCATTGTTCCAGCCTATCTGATCTATGATCAAGAACACCACATCAAATTGCAGTTATAGGTCTTTTAAATAGCTTTTAAGGAACTTTATTTCCACTTTTTGGAAAAAGGGAGAGGGATCAGAAAAAGGTGGATTTGAACTCATGGTGGACACAGTTGGGGAATCAGACACACAGGATCAAAAAAAATTCTATATACAGGCCTGGCCCCACATACAGGTCATTGCACTTTTAAAAATGTTTACAGTAGGTGCAGAAAAAAATTATTATTAGTTTTTAAAGATGCATGCCATAAATGCATAGTCCAACTACTCAAATCACTGCATGATGTTGTTGGAAACTGACTAACTAATCCCCACACCATTGTCTAGGATGTATTCTTAATGATCAGGCATCACAAAACCACAATCTTCACTGACGCCAAAGAATCCACAACCGTCTATGAGTTGAAACGCATTGTGGAGGGCATCCTGAAGAGGTCCCCCGAGGAACAGAGACTATACAAGGTTTGGATTCATTGATATGATATATATTAACTAAGGCTGCATGATAAATCGCATGCGATAATATTATTATTAACCCTAATATTAACCTTCAAGTATGAGTGACTGAAATTACAGGTTTTTCTGTATTAGTTATGATATTATGTGTTTCAGGATGAGCAGCCTCTAGAAGACAGTAAGACACTAGGAGACTGCGGCTTCACAAATCAGACAGCCAGACCACAGGCTCCTGCAACTGTAGGACTGGCCTTTCGTATTGGTGTGTGTCATAAACTACGAAACTTCCAAACAAGCTCATAATGGATCCCCATCTTAACAAACATCAATCTCTTTTAAATGACGTTTTAAATAAGTTTTTTGGCTGGTCTCAATAATTACTTTATCAATTGATTGTATGATACCTGGACATAACCTCGATAATTTGGCATATTTTGATATAGACTATTTTTTGAGTCACACGATTATCATTTTCATCATTTATCATTGCTGTCACTTCCAAACACTTAAGTTCTCGTGCACATCCCTAGTTTTATCTATTTAGAATATTTTTTTTTTTAGACATTCCCATGTCTTAGTCTTAAAAATTAATTTTTTTAAGGGTGTACTTATTATGCTATTTTATTATCATTATATCAGTGGCTAAAATGTCCTTCTCATTTATTGCAATTATTTCTAAGGTATTCTAGGTGGTTGGTAAGTGGCTTACTGACCTAACTAAGAGCCCCCCCC
>NW_015647020.1:236293-250524 GCF_001515625.1 Sinocyclocheilus rhinocerous
GCCCCCCCCCCCCAAGATATTTTGGTTTCTAGATATGACTTGGGTCCCTTGTTCAATGTAAGTATATGGGGATTTGATGCATTGAGTAGTATTTAGCGGGCCATGTGATGTCAAAATGGGTGACCAGCCTTAATTAGAATAAGAAATTTCTCTAGACTACTATATGATGTGTTTTAACAATTGTGTTGTACAATTGTGATGTTTGATTTAAAGTATTTCATACAAATTAATGGTTGAACAGATATTTCCTTTCACATTGAGCTCACATTTGTACATGAAAGTCTTCATTGAAGGAATCCTAAGATTTTTTTTTTTTTTGGTAAACTGTATTCATATATTCTTAAAACACACACACACACACAAAACAAACAAAAACGAAAAACAAACAAACAACAACAAAAAAACACCCCACTAATTCTATTTTCCCCCACCATCCTTCCACAGATGATGCATTTGAGCCCCTGCAGGTGGAACCATTTTCCAGCCCTCCTGAACTTCCTGATGTTATGAAACCACAGGACTCTGGCAGTACAGCAAATGAACAGTCAGTGCAATGAGCTGCACCCTAATGGCTAGAGTATCAGGAGTGTACTACTAAAGCTGAGCTAGATGGGGACTGATACAATGATGTAAAGGTGCTGCAGATGAACATTTGAAGTCTGGCTTCCACTAACCACTGAACTAAGCCAGTTATGAATGTCCAGAGAATCACTAACGAATAAGATTATTGTTATTTATGTTTATTTTATTATCTGGACTGACACATTTTCTTCTCAATTGACTGGCCTCATTTTGTACACGTTTCTTTTTTTCTTTGACTAAATGACATTTGACACATTTGAAAATGGAAATGTTTTTCTTCAAAGAGACTGCTTTCATCATTTATTAGAAAAATAATTGGGGTTTAATGGCACAAATGTCACATGGGGCGAGCAAGTTTGGTGAACAGGTTTGAAACGCAAATTTGCTTGTATCAGTTTTAACATTTTGACATGAATTTGTGCAGTAAACCTGTTATCGTGTTGTCTTTTGATGAAGATTGCTTAACATTTTTGTTTTATCTTTCCCTGTAGATCTCCCCTGCATTTTTTTTTTTCTTGATTCTGTTTGTGGTTGTTTGTACTTGCATTGCATTTAAATTCAGACCAAAGCATACTTGCGGTTGTGTAACAACACTTGTGTTAGTAACATTCACCACTGTGCGCACTTTTGATGTAACTTTTGTTACATAACTGCCAGATGTTCTTTGGTCTTTGAAGGACTGCACACTAAAAGCATGACCAAAACATGTATGTGTTGTATGTTGTATTTAATTTTATTTTATGAAGTGGGATATATTTCTTAGAGCATGTAACAGCTTTATAGTGAGGTAAATAAATGTAGTTGTAGTTTTAGTCTTGAAGTGTAACCATACAAACTAGTAGGCTACTGTGGTGGTACCATAATTCTTTAACATTTATACCATGGTACTAAATCCACCTTTTTTCTGACCCCTCCCCCTTTTCCCAAAAAGTGGAAAGTCCATGTTATTTACATTTTCCAAAGTTTTTTTTTTTTTATATCATAATACATGTTACTGTCCTTACCTTTTTATTAGCAAGTAAGCCAGTTAATTAGGCCAACTGTGCTAAGATCAGCTTTTATGAGTTAAATAACACTAAGCCAATAACGTTGTACTGAATGATCACTAATTAGCCTACGCCTTGTACATGTAAAAACAAGCATTGTGGGGAGAAAAAAAACAACATCTATTGAGGACGCATCCTGTTGTTTTTTACCTCTTAGGCATTCAAGTATCTTTTCATGCAGTACGTACTTTATTTATTATTGTAATTTCCCAGCAGTCGGTATCAACATTATTATGAACAACAAATGCGCACTTTTCAATCCCAAATATGGGCTGGAAATGTAACTAGTTCCGCCCCTCCGAACCGTTACGTCCTCTGGAATAAGAAAACGGCACAGTCCGAGGACAACTCCCAGCCTGGAAATTTAGGGGCGAGCAGGAAAAAGACATTACCAGACATATTTCTCCGCTATAAACCCTTTTGCTTTCATCGGGAAGTCATACAAATTTGATTTTTTTTTTTCTTTAGTTTTATTTTTCTTTAACTGATGGACGATTTAGGTATGTAATGTCAAATTCTTTATGGCACGTTTCCTAAATTTTCCTTGAATACATCAATGCAATGTATATAATGGATGGGGCAATGTAACTGATTAATAGGGACAGGGAAAAGATTGGGAAAGGGCCTCGTTTCGTTTTTCGGCTAGAAAATTGTTGAAAATATATCCACATAACATTAGATAAACTCGAGATAAACTAAGATTAGCTAGCCTAACGTTAGATGGAGACGGAGCCAAACTCCTGGCTGCAGTTTGAAAACAGAGGCGCACACCGTCCAAAATAATTATATAATTGGTATGTCCACTGATATATCAGTTCTTTGTGGCAGTTTTCAATTGACACGTATGTTTAATACGTCCTGAGAGTGGGCATCTGATGTCATCCCACATCTGCCCACATCTGGTAACGTTTAAGGACTAGCCTATATAAAGACTTAATGGATCCTATGAAGAAACACCCGCCCTTTCACAGTAGACAAACTTGTTGTAAAATGGCCACCGCAAAGCTGGATAATTCATTCTGAGGATTGGAAATATTTTATATTCTCAGAAATCCTCATCTGTTCAAATTTGGATGTAAACAAAATGTAGCCTATATAGACAGTATATAATTTGGTATTATTCAAAGTACAATTAAGTATCATGATACATGAGTATGTTAATAATTATACTACTACTATTAATACTATAGTATATTTTCAAATCATTGACATCTGATGCCACTACATAGCACTTTTTCTACAAAAGTGCTCAGAAAATTTAAATTGTAATGCTGAATATAATATTATTGACTGATTTATGGGTTAAATAACTTCCACTCTTGTGTGTGTGTGTTTTCAGAGCTTTTGAAGGTTATTTGTCAGCATACCGCATGAATGTAGAGTGGGTTGCTTTGTGGCAGAATTAAGCCAAGCCAAACAGACATGCAGCTCTAAATATGGTTAGAATTTCTAGAGAGAAGAATTCTATCTCCTTATATGAGCACAGTGCAAAAACCATCTGGATTAGGATGTGTTGTTGAACTGGGTGATGAAATAACTTCTACATGGACTAAGTTCATCTGGGGCGATCTAGTAATATGTTTTGTTCTTTTAAGCACACTTTTGAGGGACATTGATCTTCTTGACAGAGATTTAAAAAAAAAATTCAATAATATATATATATATATATATATATATTTTTTTTTTACAGAATAATTAGTGCTTAGTAATATTAAATAATATTACATATGTACATTCAGGGGCACAACTAGCAATTTGGTAGCCATTTGTTTATAAAACACCAATGTTGCTACCTTTGACCTTAGTGTTGGGTCAGAAATAAAGTGACAAAAGTGCCGCAGGTATTTAATATTTTCATTTAATACAATGTATTATATATACTTAAAATTTTAGTGTCTCAGCGTTGAGTACTGAATTAATACTAGTAGTTTAAGGTAGTAATAATATATTTAGTATATAGTATATTTTATACTAAAAGTATTTATTTGTAATTTGTACAAAACTACATTATATATAATTATGACTTCAGTGTCTCTGGGTCGTGTGCTGAATGCGTACTAATAGTATGAAGTGAGTTTAGATTGAGGAAATGTTTTTTAAGAAATGTGATTACATAAAATTCACAATGGTGTTAGAGTGGGCGTTAGAGTGGGCTTTCAGAGAACACTGGTGATGAAAGCAATGTTTTTGAAAGGGGGCAATGAAGTGTTCTTGGGGGTATTAGTTTAAGGCAAGTTTACATAATAATAATAATAATAACAACAACAACAAATAAATTATACATATTTTGAGCTACAACAATGTCACACTATCAACAGGCCAACACTGTCCATCTTTACATAGCTGTCAATGTCCCATCCACAGTTTCCTTTTTGTGGTTTGTATGTGGAAGGAATTTTGCTGGCTTCAGGAAGAAAATAACAACACCATTTTTGGAGCATTGCAGGACATTGCACACCCATATTCACTCTCACTGGACACATTTCAGTTTTTCCGCCTCTGTAATGTACAAACAGGCTGTTGGTTGTAGTTTTTGCTTTGCTAGCTGATGTGTGTCAGTGTGTCTATGTTCTCTTAGTCTGTCTGTCTCTCTTCAGGAGTGTGTGATACATCCAACTACCCTCTCAGTCCCCGTATTGTTATGTTTGGTACGTAGTTTTCTGTCTGTCTGTTTGTCCACCCGTTGATGTGTATGCTCAGTGTTTTTGACTGATATGCCCTAGTAATTATTTTGCTTCTTTTATCTAAATAAATCTCAACTTTGGCCTAGTTTTATTTGAATGTAACACATTTACAACATTTTGCTTTGCATGTTTTGTTACTGCAACACTATAGTACACTGAAACACCATTCAAGCATGATACAACTGATACTGAGCTCAATTCCAGAGCTGTGCCAATGTATTTCATGCATACAGAAAAGTCATATAATGATATGACTTTTCTGTATGCATGAAATACATTGGCACAGCTCTGGAATTGACCTTCCATTTTCAACTATTTTGATTTTAGTCCGACTAAAGTGTTTACATTTTAAAAAAAGACAAATTATTGTTTTAATCTGACTGAAATGACAGCCAAAGTCTGCCTGAAAAAGTTGTAGATTCTGCTCTCTAATGATCTGTATCATCTTTCCTTCTGCTTGCTTTCACTTTGTATGGAATTTAAGTTAAACGCTTCAATAAAACTTATATTTGTTTTTTATCTTTTAAAGGGGTCCTATTATGCTTTTTCACTTTTTCAACTTTAGTTAGTCTGTAATGTTGCTGTTTGAGTATAAAAAAGATCTGCGATGTTCTGGACTTGCACAAACTGCGTTGCAATGCAATCTTTTTCCAAAATATAATTTATGTGAAAATATGAAGTCTGTAAACCCCCGTTAACACAGGCCAGAGACGTTGAAGACGGACGCACAGAGAAAAATACTGTAGCAGGCAGATCACTCACTGTTCATGATGCACGAACTATTAACTGTAATTACAGATTTAGGTTAAATAAAGATGTCAGTCTTTATTTTTCTTCTTTTTAGGAAACAAATCAAAGAAAAAATAAACAAATTCTACTGTTCCTAATATTCTGTATGTTGCTCAAAAACAAAATATATTGTGTTCAGTGGAAAATTTTTTTTTTTTTACCCAGTCATTTAAAAATCTGCGATGTTACAAAGCTCAAAGTCCACTTCAAAAGGAGATATTTTATTTAACAGAAATCACTTTTCAAAAACTACAAAGAACGACTCATTTGGACTACAATGCATATTTTCCGGTATTTGTGATATCACAAATATCGACGAATGGGACGAGACCTGGTTGAGCTGCACTAGAGAAGGCAACGAGTGTTATCACTATGTCGCAGACACGCTAGCTTTCCCAAGGCAGACGAACTTAGAGTGGTTACAATCATCCGGGTTTAAATGGCGCTCAAATTGATTTGATTTTGACGCAATATTTACACTGAAGCTTACACTGAATATTTACACTGAAGCTCTATGGTAAGGGGCATGACATTTCCCGACCAGGCGCCGAGTGGTGCCAATAACAGCACACACTGGCCCAGCTAACCAATCACAGCACATTTCGTATTTCAGAAGGCGGGCCTTCATTTGATACAGGAACTATTCGAGCCGTTCATGCCAGACTGGGGAGAGAGGTGTTGTAATAATGTAAAATATGTGAAAAATAATGTTTGAGAGCCTGTTCTAATACACCCCCAAAACAAAATCAAGACTTTGTAAAAGAGCATAATAGGACCCCTTTAATGTTTTTTAACATTTTTCTGTTTTTGACACTGCATAGGTTTTTAGTTTTCAACACTCATGAAATTGATAGAAGAGATGCCAAATAGGAAATTAAGCTGTAATGCATGCAAATTGGCATTGCATGTGTCTTGTGAAACAATGTCCTGTGACCTATTGGTCAAAAGTTATCCAATAATAACTAATTGTACTAATAGCCATTAAACTACTGTTCCTAAAATAACTACAGTGGTGCTATAGTTGCACTTGTCTGGGTTCTTAATGTTTTTGGCCCTGTTATTAGCGTTGCAGTGGCCCCAAACATATTTGGTTTGCTTTTTAATATGAAGCAATCAATGTTTTGTTCAAAAACAAAGTTCAGAAACAGTGCTTACTGATATAAAATGGATAGATTTTAAAAATTGAAAAAGGCATAATCAGACCCTTTTATAATGTGCTCATAAAGCCGTTAAAAATGATTAAGATACGTGCCAATCATTAAGGATCATCATCAGAACAACAGAGGTGAAAATCAGAAAAGAAGAAAATGAACAATCAGGCACTTATTCACTGATAACTGGCAGGAAGGAACATAAATTTGAAGTAATGAAGTATGAGGGTGTAGTTTCAGTGGCAGTCTTGAAAGCCACGCCAAAGCCTTAAATTTGTTGCTGGTGGCAACAGGAAGCCAGTGGACTGAGATCAAGAGAGATGTAATCTGAGAATCCTTTTGTTGATTGAAGACCAGATGCGTTGCCATATTTTGGATAATTTACATTAAAATTAATGAATTTAGTAGGCACTTTTATCCAAAGCGACTTAGAGGAAGTAAAGCCTTAGAATACATGTTCAAAAGCAATTTGCCACAAAAACAACAATACTCATAGTTTACGATGTCAGGTTTATTAGAAAGCTATTAAGACACAAGCTATAGAGCAGAGGAGAAATGTAGAAGAGGATTTCTGTGTGTGCATGTATGTGTGTACCTGGTGTTCCCTATGTTATGGGGACCAAATGTCCCCACAAGGATAGTAATACCAGTACATTTTGACCTTGTGGGGAATTTTATATATTTTTTTTTTGGTCCCCGTGAGGAAACGTATAAATCAAACAGAATTAAGTTTTTTGAAAATCTAAAACTGCAGAAAGTTTTGTGTGATGTTTGTGGTAGGGGAAGTGTTAGAGGATATAAAATACAGTTTGTACAGTATAAAAACCATTACATCTATGGAATGTCCCCCAAAAAACATGGAAACCCAACATGTGTGGGTGTGTATAAGTGCATTATGGGTGGGTGCGTATGAAGTGGTTAAGTACTTCTTAATGTATCTTAAAAGTTGTGATAGACTCAATTCAGATTGAGTCTGGCAGCTCATTCCACCGAAGGGGAAGAGAGGTGGTCAAGATTTTGGGTAGAGTCGTTGTGCCTTGTTGTGAAGAAACATCAAGGCATCACTCGTTCAGTGACCATAGCTGGTGGGAGGGTACACTAGAATTCACTACATAAACTAAAACTGCAGCTTTTTTAGATGTAAAAAAAAGATCTAATTAAAATCATGTCGGATCTTTTTCTACCTATAATGTAATATTGAAAATTCATGTAAGAAACAAATAAAAACTTTTAAGAGAGAAAAAAGGAAAAATAAATAAATAAATAAAAGTAAATGTGCACACCCTTTTATAATAAAACATGGTACTTTGTTTGGAATTAACGTTGGTCATAAACTCTTTCTGAAAGGTTATTATAATCCTCCAGTCATCAATTAAGTGATTATAATTAAACCCCAATAAAAAAGAGCTTATAAAGGATGAGTTGGGATCTCATTGTGTAGAGCAGGCAGTGGCGCAAAAACGGGGTATGTAGTATATGCAGTGCATAGGGGTGCCACATAGGGGGCGCCATTTTGCCAAAATCATTCTGTGAAAATCTTCTTTAATAAAACGTTATAAATAATCAAAAGCTTAGTTATTAAAAATAATTAATGCAACATTTTTATTGAATGGTTTTTAGCATTTTAATGAGTTCAAAAATGTATTTATTAAAATCTTATTAAGATGCGGAATGGCCGTATCTCTTTGCGACCACAACAAACGTCTCAGGTTACGTATGTAACCATGGTTCCCTGAGAAGGGAATGAGACACTGCGTCCTCTAGGGGTCACTGTGGGGAATGCCTAAAAACAACAATAACATTGGCCGGCAACAGCCTATGACGTCATTACCCTGCATGATCACAGTATAAAAGGACGCCGGGATAACACGTCATCCACTTCTTCGTCTGAAGCTTGCGTCCGAAGCATGGCAAGGAAACTAGAGGACGCAGTGTCTCGTTCCCTTCTCAGGGAACCATGATTACATACGTAACCTGAGACATTCCCTTTCGAGGGAACTTCGAACTGCGTCCTCTAGGGGTCGCTATGGGGAACGATATACCCACGCCACCATGCTGAGGGGAGTGCAAGCCAGAACCATGGCGAGCACTAAGTACCAACTCTACCATAGCCATGGGAGTTGCCCCTAGGATGCCTTGATGGCTGTCAGTGACATTATCCCCTCCGGCCAAGGGCCTGAGCTGCATACCCTAAACAACTTATCTGATAGTGGCTGGGCTGGGAAGCCCAAGCCTAGGGCAGAGCTCAAAGGCTTGGAATCAGAAGAAAGAGATTCCTTTGAGAGGATACGGCCAGGTCTGTCACCCAGGGGGCTACTGCCGGCTCTGAATAAGCTCGCTCAAAGAACTGACTCGACAGATCTTTGGTAGCAACACCCTGCTCAGAAATGTATCAACAGAGATACATTAGTTGAGTGGAGCCCAAGGCGAGAACCGTGGTCTAAGCCAACTCAGAGAAAGGAAACGAGGCTGACAGTGCGTAACCCTTACCATACAGGATTTTAGAAAGTGCGCAGAATGCTTAGCGTGCACACTTACCACAATGTGGATTTTAGAAAGTGCACAGAGGCTTAGCGTGTGCACTTACCATAGCATGGATTTAGAAACACCATTGCTTAAGGGGTAACCAAGGCTGTATTAAGCCAGCCTAGGGGCCTTATGTGACTGTGGCACGCTCACAGAACAGATTTCAAAGCATCTGCTCACAGATGCCCAGAAGGTAGCAGTGCGCTTGCAAAAGGCCCTTCATGATGAGGGGAGCACAGCTAGCTGACTTAACAAGCAACCCGCCTGGCATGATTGCTATACGGAGCTCAAAAGAGCGGAGGCCCAACTTCAAAAATAGAAGAGAGACTCGATGCTCAGATCGAGAGGGGCGTGCTCATATGAACCCCCAAGGGCATTGCTAAGCTTGACCCCAAGGAGAGCGGCTCAAGAGGAAGGCGGAGAGAGGCCTAACAACCTGAGCTCAAACGAGTGGAGGACTCAGAGAGAGAGGGCAGATAGATCACAAATGGGACATCAGAAATGGGAGCCTGCTAGAAGGGGATCACACATTGATCACACAAAGGGAACAACAGGGTCCCAACTAGGCATGGGCCTATTACCGGTTTCAAGGTATACCGCGATTTGAAAATTTCACGGTTTCAAAACCTCGAATATTTTCCGTTATACCGTTCCTGCGGTATGCGCTGTTTTTTATGTCTCCTCAAAGACTGAAAGTGTAGGAATCCCTCAGGTTGAGTGCAGTGTAGAGAGTAACATGACCCTCCTCCTCCTGTTGGTGCGAGCGAGTGGTCAGTCACGCGTGTGTAGGATGGCTGAACTTAAGGAGCTGCCCCTGGAACTTACACGATCGGCAACCGTTTTTTGTCTTATTGCAAGCTGTTCTGGACTTGCACAAACTGCGTTGCAATGCAATCTTTTTCCAAAATATAATTTATGTGAAAATATGAAGTCTGTAAACCCCCGTTAACACAGGCCAGAGACGTTGACTGACCAAGGAGGCGACAGAGACGGGCCTACTTAGTTCATTGCAAAAGGGGTTCTTCGGGAGCAGCACTCTCAGCTCTCAAGCTGAGGAGGGCCCTTACAGCACATACTGGGAGCGACTAATAGCTAACCCTCACAGAGAAGGGAGCACTTCTCAGCTCGACCAGAAGGGGGCACTAGATTAGAAGGGGTAACCCAGCAGGGCCCAATAAGAGACAGTCCACTGGTGCAGCTGGACACGGTCTCATGCTCTCTATCTCAATAGAGAGCGTGGGTCCCGTATAACCAGACCCGATAGAATTTGAATAAATAGCGGGACCCAATAACCATTCATGCGTATAGAGCGTACTGCTCCTCAGAGCAGAAGCACAAAAGAGGGGTTTCCACAGAAACACAAATCCCTCTTTCCTCAGGGAACGCAGTGTACTCCAGCCCACTCCGCAGAGGGGCGATTACTAGTTCAACCATAAGGGCAGTGTGACAGTGAGGACACACGGGCCCGACCGTCTATGGAGCGTTGAGCTCCTCAACGCCTCAGCGAGAGGAGCTATAGCTCAGAGAACGTGCATGAAGGTTAAAAAACGACTCAAATCTCGGGAGACCCCTCAGGGTAAGAAATGAGTAGTGCACCCTGGCCAGAGGATAGGGAGCATGTCTCGAAGCATGTACTCAGAAGAGTACTAGCCCACGAGAAGGACCCACAGGTCCTGAGGTTGCAACGTTATACTGGGGACCTGATGCTGGGAGGCTTCCTCAGAAGCCCAGGCTGCGTGTCCAAGCCGAAGATGAGGGCTATCACCAGCCTGGATCCAGAACCGATGAGTGAAACCATCACTGTAATCGGTCAACAGCAGGAGGTCCTGATTTAGCAGATGGGTCAAACCTAAAAGTCAGAAAACAGAACCGGTCCGAGTAGCGCTGCAGAGAAAGGCTAGCATCGAATACACAACTCTAGTCTTCTGAGCCCACCTTTGATCCTTAGATTGAGACGGGCCAGGACCCCTTTGATGTTCGGGCTCAGACCTGGACCTTCGTGGAATGAAGGATTTAAAGGCAGCTGAGCGCGTCTTGGCCTCCTTAAACTTCAGCAACTCAGCCACCTCATCAGGGGATAGACCCTGGCCTTTTTCCAGGTCTTTCAGAAGATCAGCCTGATAAGCCTGAAGCACCGCCATGGTCTGCAACGAGGCTGTAGCCTGACCTGCTGCCGCGTATGCCCTGCCATTCAAACGAGATGTATCCTGAAGGGGTTTGGACGGCAGGGAGGGAGGCTTAAGAAAAGATGTCTCCCCCATAGAGAGATAGCAGGCCAGCGTCTCTTCAACAAGGGGCATCTTTTCATAACCATTCTCACGCATCCCCTCGATGTTGGCATAACTAGTATGCTGGAATCTGTGGATGCGGGACGAGAATGGATTCTTTCAAGCCTTCTCGATCTCCACATGAAGATCGGGAAGGAATGGAAGGCTCACCTGAGCTGGAGGGCTATGGATAGAAAGAAAAACGCTCATCGAGGCAGCCTCGAGGTGTCACTTTATTGGCCAATGCTATATAAACAAAAGGAAATTACTGATAGGGACCTGTCAGGTCCTTTCATGTTCTGCCCATCAACCGCGAATCGCGGCAATTCACCACGACCGCAACGGGCAGCATGCATTCAGCTCCCGCGGGAGCTAAACACGCTCCTCCCAAGCACTAGATTACCTCAGAAATCAAGTGAGAACGGAAACCGCTGCCGCGAATGCGTCGCCATTCCCGCGAGAGGCGAACGCACTCATGCAAACGTTATCTACAATCTCGGATAAATGGTGAAGTACTCACCTCCCCCTCAATAGTCCCGCGAATCACGATGAGCACAAGCCGTCTCCTCGTGAGACGAGCACGTTCAATTCATGCTTATCCCTCACAAGAAATAAGCAATGAATGCAGAGCGCATCCAACTCCCTCGAGAGCAGAACACGCTTGCTCTTCACCACACACACACACAGCACGCGAGCCATGTGAAACTGCGGGTATCAGAGCAAAGCCTCTGGCAAGAGAACATGCACTCCTAGTTGTGCTTAGCTTAACGCTAACGTAAACAAATGGTCAGTGAAGACAAAGAAGAGGATGACGTGTTATCCCGGCGCCCTATTATACTGTGATCGCGCAGGATAATGATGTCATAGGCTGTCGCCGGCCAATGTTATTGTCGTTTTTAGATGTATGCTTCAGACACCGGTCACGCTGAAGGCGTTCCCCATAGCGACCCCTAGAGGACGCAGTTCGAAGTTCCATCGAAAGGGAACGGGAGAATTTTCAGACGAGTCAAACGAGTGCGGAAAAGGTACATGTGCCAAATGAGTTTCAGTAGAACAACAGGGAACTGCGGTCTGATGAGATATTGTTATATGTCAGTAAAAAACTTTCCTGTCCTGTCAGCCGTTTTACTGTGCTCACGGCACACGCTCTTTAACTGTACTCGAAAATGAGGCGCACGCTCACTTCATAAATAAACTGCACTAGAAACTGCGAGCATACATCTTCAGTTAAGTCACGAAATTACCAAAATGGCGATTAAAACTGCAAAACTGTGCATGCATGTATGTGTATTACATTTAAGAATGTCTCTCAAATGCATGCAGCCTACTGAAATATTCTGCAATTCGAGATCACAATAGGGCGCAAGATGATGTAATTATGCTATGTAATTTTTTTTATTTAAAATTTAATGCACAAGTAGGTCAAATGTGAGCACAGTGCAGTTAAATGTACTAGAAAATGTGCAAATTTTTCATTCATTTGTAAAGTACGAAAATGAAAAGAAAATGAAACCATATTTAAATGCATGAAAAAAACATATTTTACATTCTTACATTATTTTCCTTTGTACAGAGCTCGATTTAGGTATGACAAAAGTGCTGCAATGAATTCATTTTGACAACTAATAGAATGTTAAACACTGACTGATAACTTTTTCAGAGTTCATTGATTATATAAAATTCAGTGAAGGTTGACTATAGTTATCTACTTGTCTCATCCATGAGTGGGCCTATGCAATGATGGAGAACAAGCAATGGTGCAATGGTGGAAACACATGTTTGTGAATGGGCATTTGATTTACATTTGAGAGAAACTAAGATTGCAAAACTAGCCACTTTTCACTGAAAATTGCCGTTGTAAATTCAAAATAGGCCATCTGTGTAATTCAAGTAGATTCAATGAGTTGAAAACACTTGCTACTTCATACTTCAATACAAAACAATGCTGAACTTTGACAAAAAGAGATATTTAAATGTTATAATAGTGATTTTATAATATCTAATTATAAATCCATTTGCAAAACATGTGAAAAGAAAATAACTATATAACAGAGTGGAAATGGTAAAGGAGACAATAAATGATCCTCTGCTGCTATTTAGTGGTCATAGTGGGAATCATGACATTCATTTTAATAGTATTTGTTTTTCTACCAGGTGAAATCTTGGCAGAAATCTTCCACTTAGCATGGCACATTTTCCATGAATTATCTCTTTAAGTAAAAATGAAAAAAAAAATAAAATAAAAAATAAAAATGCAGATGTTCTTAAAAGTTTAAATTTTACTTTATAAAAATGTGCAAAGATAATAATAATTTTTAGGCAAATTAAAAAATATATATATTCAAATTACCTAACTAAAAAGTGTGCAATAGTACATGTGTTTGAAAGTAAAAATTAATAAAAACGTGTTCTACTGTCTGGGGTCTGCCATCAGGAGTTAAAGGAGTTATGTGACACACTTTTCTTTTCTTTTTTTTACTTTTCACTTTTTTCCCTATGGTATTAAAAAAGAGGAAAGGGAGTTCAAACCTTTGTAAATTTTTTCACTCCTGATGAGTTTGTATCCTTCCATGCACAAACTAGTAATGGGCTTTTGGTCATTGACTTGCAGATAGTTTTCTGCGCGATTTAGTGTTAGAGGCTACTAGAATACAGGGGGGCGCCGACACTGATCTTGCATACCCCTCTGCAAATGTGCAGTTGCACCCCTGAGAACAGGGGTGGCGAACGTCGTTCCTCGAGAGCCGCAGCCCTGCAGAGTTTTGCTTATATATTATAAAAATATCAGTTTCACTCTCCCAAAACGCCGGATCCGTGTGGACGAAACGCCTATACGATACAAAATGTATGCGTATACAGCTATACGCGTCTCCGTGTGGACGGGGCCTGAGTCTGCTCAGAAGAACGTCGGAGGCGCCCCTATCGCGAATCAGAAATCCTGATGTGTGGGGGGGAACCCCGAAAACCACATACTATAGGAGCAAAACGGTTAAATCTAGGATTTTTTTTTCTCATGTTTGTGGTCTCTCACATTTTGAAGATCTTATAAGATTTAAAAAATCTTTTAGTGTGTACCCAGCATTACTAGAAAGCTACAGGCAGGTGAGTTTTAATTAGTGTTGGAGCTGAACTCTGCAGGGCTGCGGCTCTCCAGGACCGGAGTTCGCCACCCCTGGAATAGAATAA
>NW_015647020.1:251086-255906 GCF_001515625.1 Sinocyclocheilus rhinocerous
TCAGTCCTGGAGAGCCACAGTCCTGCAGAGTTCAGCTCCAACCCTAATCAAACACACCTGAACATGTTAATCAAGGTCTAGGGTCTACTAGAAAGCAACAGGCAGGTGAGTTTTAATCAAGGTTGAAGCAAAACTCTGCATGACTGTGGCTCTCCAGGACCGACGTTGGCCACTCCTTACCTATGTTATAAAAGCAGTGGTTCTCAAACCTGTCCTGGAGTACCCCCAGCCCTGCACATTTTGTATGTCTCCCTCATCTATCACACTTGATTCAACTCATCAGCTCATTAGTGGAGACTGCAAGACCTGAAGTGGGTGTTTCAGATAGAGGGAGACATACAAAATGTGCAGAGCTGGGGGTACTTCATGGAGAGGTGCTCATTAGTGGAGACTGCAAGACCTGAAGTGGGTGTTTCAGATACAGGGAGACATACAAAATGTGCAGGGCTGTGGGCACTTCATGGACAGGTTTGAAAACCACTGGTATAAAGCATGAGATGTGTACAGTGGCGGAGAGAGCTCAATGCGCTGCAAGTGAAAAAAACTCATGCAAATAGAAAAAAACACCTGAAAATTAAGAAACCATTTGACAACACATGTGCTGCAAATACTCACAACACAACCTAATGCAGAAACGCGCTGCAAATACTCACAACACAACCAAATACCGAAACGCACTGCAAATTCTCACAACAACCAAATACAGAAACGCACTGCAAATTCTCACAACACAACCTAATGCAGAAACGCGCTGCAAATACAGAAACACGCAAATAGACCACAACAAGCAGGATTCTGCATTCTACATTTGCGTACTGTTTTTGTTTGTGTTGTGAGAATTTGCAGCGCGTTTCTGCATTAGGTTGTGTTGTGAGAATTTGCAGCACGTGTGCTGTAAAATTGATGAAGATGTTTTCTTAATTTGCAGGTGTTTTTTCATTTGCAGAGTGTTGAGCTCTCTCGGCCACCGTAGATGTGCCATGGCATACCATGAAGGCCATCAAATACAGAAACGCGCTGCAAATACAGAAACACGCAAATAGACCACAACAAGCAGGATTCTGCATTCTACATTTGCGTACTGTTTTTGTTTGTGTTGTGAGAATTTGCAGCGCGTTTCTGCATTAGGTTGTGTTGTGAGAATTTGCAGCACGTGTGCTGTAAAATTGATGAAGATGTTTTCTTAATTTGCAGGTGTTTTTTCATTTGCAGAGTGTTGAGCTCTCTCGGCCACCGTAGATGTGCCATGGCATACCATGAAGGCCATCATCAACAAGTGTAGACAATAGGGTACAACAATGGCATTTCAAAGAACACGGCACCTGTCAAAAATTAATGTACAAACAAGATGAAAATCAAGAGATTTAGACTTACACACTTAGACCTGCCAATAGACTTACTGTAACATTAAAGAAGCTGCATGAATGTCTGGAAAGTTTGATTCTTAATAGTGTGTTGTTACCTGGATTGTCCACAGCTGTTTTTTGTTTTGTTTTTTTGTGATAGCTGTTCATGAGTCCCTTGTTTGTTCTGAACAGTTAAACTGCTCGCTGTTCTTCATTTGAAGATCAGGGTAAATTTTACTTATTTTGTCTTCTAGGAAACATGTAAGTATCTTCTGTAGCTTCTGACGGGCAGTACTAAATGAAGAAAAACGGGCAGTTTAACTGTTCAGGACAAACAAGGGACTCATGAACAACTATCACAAAAAAAACAAAAAATAGCTGTGGATCATCCAGGTAACAACA
Organism: Sinocyclocheilus rhinocerous; assembly: GCF_001515625.1. Classification (NCBI taxonomy): domain Eukaryota; kingdom Metazoa; phylum Chordata; class Actinopteri; order Cypriniformes; family Cyprinidae; genus Sinocyclocheilus; species Sinocyclocheilus rhinocerous. The sequence continues at coordinate 252,835 of NW_015647020.1, forward strand.
CAGTATTAAGAATCAAGTGTATGTAAACTTTTGAACTGGGTCATTTTTTATAAACCAATAATTAAAAGGAAAAAAAGCCCCTCTGAGACTTGCTTTATAACTTTTCCATGATGTTTCTCTATAACTCTTTGTAGATGCCCTTCTTGCTGATCTGGAAAATTCAGCCTTTCCTCTGGGTCGCTATCCTGTTCTGCTCACCTCTGACCCTCCAGTGAATTCCGATCCCCCATCCAGTGCTCAGGATCCTGCCCAGAACCGGCCACTCCCTCCAGCATACACCCCACAAAAAGTATGCCATGAGATGAACACAAAAACAAACACACATCTGATATGATGTTTCTAAGCAAAATATATTAATTCATGTTACAGGATCATACAATTTCTATTCATCTGTTTCATAGACTGTTTCTGCTGCAATGAAGTCGAACGGCTCTCAGAACTCTAACCAAGACAAACTTTACAGGTATTTTAACTCTCGAGAACACAATGCCCTAAATAATACATTGATTTTCACATAAGGTATATACAGTATATACCCAGAAGAAAGAAAAACAAGATCTCTTTACCATCTCAAAAGTTTATCTCCCACTTTTTTTAACAACCCGCTTCATCACATGAGGATATGATACTGTTTTCACTCAACGGCCTCATTCATGAAACAAAAGCAGAAAGATGTGTGTGTGTAAATCATAGCTGTTCTGACGTCAATTTTTGGATTTATGAAAGTCTTCGTATTTTCAAAATGTCAGTCAGTACACACAAAAAAAAGGTAAATGGTGCATAGAGTTTGTTTGTCGATACAGCTAGGTAATCTTTAAGATATTGAGGTTAAGCTTATTTGGCTTGCTGTCCAAGGAGCTTGAGGATGTGGCTGTAACTCGAGCTCTGATAAACCCTCAGGGTCTACCAGTGTGTGGAAGAAAGTATTAATGGCAAGAAACTTAAATTAGTTGGTGGAGTTGGGGTGATGAAGGGATGTTGAAACTGCTGATGCTGGAGCAAGTTGAGCACTGCCTATGTGTTTTCTGGCAGTTAATTGAAAGATTAAATGGTTTCACTCCTTCACATAGTTAACTAGTCACATAGTTGTAATTCATGGGTGGGAATTATGCTAATTGTGAATGCGTGCATGAAAAAATACTATAGTAATTTATAGTAAATACTATAGTGTTTTGGAACTATACTATAGTAAAGTACTTGAATTAATTTGTTGTGGTAATTCTATAGTTGCTGTGGTAATATAACAACTATAGTAATATAAACAAATTACTTTACCCAATACTGTACTAAGTTTATATTTTATATTATACTACAATACACTACAGTTTACTGTTGTAAAAACAAACGTATAATACAATATTTATTACAGTTTATCAGTTCACTATAGTTAATACTACAGTATGCTGTAGCATTCATTAAAAAGTGTTGTAAATACTATAATATATACAGTATAATACACTTTACTATAGTATGGTTCAAAAACACTACAGTATTTACTATAAATTACTATAGTATTTTTTCATGTGGGTGGTCTATTTACAAATGACTGGAATTCATTAACATACACAAGTTTAACTATGAAATCTGAGGTTTATGATGTTTAATCTGGAGGAGAGTTTTCGGGAAGGTCCATTTTACGGGGAAATTACTCATATTATTTACACATATATTTTTAAAAAAAATTAAAGAATGAGGCCCAATGGGCACATACACACTGTAAAGTTTCAGGTGTGACAACTGCATTTAAATACGGTAGTGAATACCCTAAATGTTTTGTGTGTGTGTACATTTGAAATTCAATGACTGACACCGTTGTTACCATTGCACCATTTTGCCATCTCACATGTTTTGTATTCTGCTTTTTTGACCAAAGTAACTCGTTATTGTCACGGTCATGGTCTTTTGTTTGTGTTTCCTTCTGTTTCTGTTCTCCTGCCTTAATTAGTTCCTTTGACCTAGTTTCCTGTGTTCAGTCCTTGATTACCTTAGTCAGTTCACCTGTCATTAGTTCTTCTCTTGCGTTGGTATAAAGTTTTCCCCATTTAGTGCTCTTTGTTGCCGGTTATTAATATGAATATGCTTTTGCTTTGCTGTTTTTGATTTATTAAAGTATTGAACTATTCGTCTTCATTGTGTGCTTATACTTAGCTTAAGCAATCTGTGACAGTTATGCTTAGTGATTTTAATTAAACTAAAGTTGACAGAGCCGTAGTGTTTTATGTTTGGTAGGTTGCTTTGCAAAGTGTTGCCATGTCCATTTATTATAAGCAGTGCTTATAAAGCATCTTTGGCCTTGGCTCATAAAACAATCCAGTTTATGGAGTTAATACAGTAGGCAGGTGCCTGTTGCAATATTTTGGTACTGTACATGGCTTATTTCCAGGATAACATGTTCAGATTTAAGTTTATTATAAGCTTGTTCTTATTTACTGTTATATATATATACAGTATATATATATATATATATATATATATATATATATATATATATGCAAGTGAACGTATGCACAATATTTAATAAAAAATAATCAAGTATATTTTGTACAGCAAAAAAAAAGACTAATAGACTTTACATGACAAACAAATAAAACTGTATTTTTTTGGTTGTTTCTTGTTATTTTTATAATGATTCCATCTTTATTTGACACTCTAACTGTAGCACTCTCTATTCTAATTCTATTCTTAAAAAAAAAAAAAAAATTGTCCCTTTTAGACTTGCACTTTATTCATTTGCTGCTTGTATTCTTTAAAAAAACTAAAAACTAAAATAAAATAACACTTGCTTTCTAATCTTTTTGTATCTGTTTTCTTTTCATTTATTATACAATTAACAAAAGCAAAAAAAGACCTCTAACACTAGCTTGCTCTATTCTTTTTCTATTCTATCTGTTTTCTTTTTATTTATTATATTATTTAAAAAACCTTTGCTATGTGTACTGCGTTAAGCTAACTGAGACTTGTTATATCACTTGTATATCATTGCTCTTTTGTTGATTTTGATTGCTTCCATTGTCCTCATTTGTAAGTCGATTTGGATATAAGCGTCTGCTAAATGACTAAATGTAAATGTAA
>NW_015647020.1:255946-276898 GCF_001515625.1 Sinocyclocheilus rhinocerous
TATATATATATATATATATATATATAAAACAGTAAATATGAACAAGCCTATAATAAACTTAAATCTGTAAAACTTTAAAAAAAACTTAAAAAATAAATAAATATATACAGTATATATATATATATATATACACATCAAGATCTGGCATAACTAAGTCAAAAAACTTATCTCATTTTATGTGATTTCTTGCATTGCACATGCAGAAGAGAGGACCAAATCTGAAACTCTGATACAAGTTTAAATATGTTAACAACTAGTTGTTTAGTTCGGTTATTTACACATTGCATAGAATTTCTGTAAATACGGTTGTAACTACCTGAATTTTCGGGAGTTAATTCGTTGTAGAATGAATTTCACTCATGTAAATTACTAAACTATGTATGTACAGAACAGGATTAAACACAAAAAGGTGAAATGACAACAAAATTTAGCTGCAGTGTGTACATGGCCTTTGGTGGCTGTAATATTACTTTGGTCAAAAATAGCGGATACCAAACGTGAGATGGCAAAACTTTGCTATTGTTACATTGGTATCAGTCATACCAATACTGAGAATGAGTTATGTTCCGTACACACACACACACACACACTCACAAAATTTTGAGGATTCAATCACATATTAAATGAGGTTGTTACTCCTCAAACTTTACAGTAGGTGCGTTTTCATGGAGCACTGTATTCTGATCACAATCGGTTTAAAAGTCCAATAAACTTGGGATAAACATTTTCTAATCTGTTCGACAGGACATGTAAACTCTTGATCGAATTGAAAGCTGAAACTGGAAAGTTTTGCGCATGTGCACACAATGACATATGACGCATGGGACGAGCTGATGTTGTTGTTGAATATAATAAATGACTGTCGTGCCAATTTGTCTTGTGAAGTGGTGCAGGTCAACGCTGTCCCACAAGTGCTTGCTTCGTACTATCATCTGCATGCATCTTGTTTTGGGTGCAGGAATGGGCATTTTTACTGCTTGATCAATATTAGCACCATTGCACAAAGCTTTGTGTGCTTATCGTCTCCTAATTGACTATATACACGGTTACTTCCTGGTTTTAGATAAGCCAGCTCAGTCATTTCCGGTCAACTGTCAAAATCAACTCTGCTATAAGGGGAGCGCCCTTTGCTTGGTTTCTCTAATTCATTCAAAATTTGAAGAAAAGTTTTGTTTGTCTAAGAGGACCAAACGTCCATGTATACAGTTTCAAGAATGACAAATGCGAGTGTAAAAAATTAAGTTAATGAATCCTCTAAATCATGCCGTGAGTCATTGCTATGATTGACAGTGATAACTGTAGCAATGGACAGAACAAATCTAACAAACCGATGTCAAAAATAGCCTGTGGATTAAGTGATTCAAATTAAATTCTGAGTAATAAAACTATAGCAGCAACAAGTCTGTTGGCTGAATATATTTAGCAGCTTCTACAGTTAACAATAATATTTATTGTAAAAATAATATATATTTTTTTACATTAAATCTATAAATATTTCAAAACAATGAATGCATTATTATTTAATTGTTATACCATTAATAATGAACTTATTTAATTTGTAGTTAACGAGTTAAGTATTTAAATAATTAACCCTTCTCGGCTGTTGGTGTCTGGGCTTATGCTATTTTTTTAAATGACATGAGATTTTGTGATTTCCTGCACTTGCTATACTTTATACTTAAGTAAAGTAAAACTGCTAAAAAAATTTTTTTTAGAATAGTCATTTTAATAAATCCAGAATCAAGACATGAAAGGAAAAAAAAACACTAGGGAGTTGAAATTGTAAGTGAACTAATGAGTGATCCTCTGCTGCCATTTACTGGTTATAATGGTAATTTAATGTCATTTTCATCTTAATAGTCTTTAGGTGTGTTCGACTTGGAGCGGCGCTGCGCAGACCGATCGGTGTATGACTTCAAAGTACCGCGAGAGTGATTCGAAAGCATAAGGAGACGTCTGCTCTCTAATCGCTCTCGCTGTATTTTGATGTCATACACCAATCGATCTGCTTCTAGTCGAACACACCTTTTGTTTTCCGCCAAGGAGACACATTTTTGGCACATTTTTCATGTCATCTTCATGAATGAAAAGTGAATCTTTAAAGTGAATTTTACTGCACAGCTGTGGAGTTGAGAAATAATAAATGCTTTAAAATATTATAAGTGTTTAAAAAAATTGTTCATGGCTATGAAGGTAATTTATCATAATAATATTATCAAAAATAGCATTATGATGTTGTTTACGAGATCGCATTGCTAGCTAGCTAACGTTAGCCTAAACAGTAGGCAGTGTTGTCACGGTACCAAAATTTCAGTATTCGTACCAATACCAGTGAAAATCCACGGTTCTCGGAAACAATTTCGGTACCAAAGCAAAACACAAAAACATGCTAATTAAAAAATTTGACTATACATTAATTTAATCCAAACTGTGTACATATTTAATTTTAAAGGGCTTTTAAAACCTCCTAGAGTTATTCAGCGAAGATAACAACTAAGTTAGCTAAAAAAAAAAAAAAAAGCCCAGAACTGCTTTTCTGATTGATATGACACAAACAATGTTAACCATTTGTACATTCTCTAACACGCATATTTTAGATTCACAATTCATTTAAAAGCCTCTGGTGTGTAAAAATAGTAAATGTCATCATGTCCTACTGTTTTTTTTTAAGTTATAGGAGCATTAAATAGTTAATAAAGAAACTTCATTCTAATGCTCATTGTATTAGCGTTAGCCACGCTCATGCTAACGATTAACTACTCTAATAACAGCAATGTTCATTTCAATCCGACATTCAAATTAAAATATTGAATAATATTCATAACAGAAGCGGTGTTTCCCACAGACTTGCACTTTATTTGTGGAGGCATATATATGCAAATTCATTCTCTGCCAGCAGGAGGCGCTTGTAGAGCGGGAGAGATAGAGGTTTCCCCGGTAACGACTGTAATCAAATAAGCGCTGCGCTCACAAACTGCTCAGGCATTACAGGCAAGATTAAATGAAAATGACATCCATAATTTTGACCTTCAGAAATACAATGATATAAAAACACCAGCACCGGGTTTCGACTTCGACACGTGTGGGCCGCCACAAATAAATCAATGTATGGGAAACACAAATATTAAAAATTAAAACGAAACTTACCTGCTTGAAATCTTTCATTTGATCCGGGTGTCTGTCTTTAAAGTGTTTTGTTAGTTTGATGTGTTTCCTCAAGTACCGGGTCTTTTGACAGCACTAACAGTAGGTAGTGTTTAGTTGTCTTAATTTAAATGTACAATTAGGCTACGTGTCTAGGTGCTCTCCTGGGATTACCAGGCTCAGCATATAAAATTATACATTGTAAAATGTTGTTAAATAACACAAAACTATATGTTAATGCCGCTATCATTATTTACTGTGTTGCAATTATTTTGTTTCTCAGTTTCTGACAAGAACAAGTTTTATGTGAGGGTCTCAGAGTCTCTATTTTTTTTGTGCTGTTTTTTTTTCCCTCCAAAACTTCAACATTTAGATACAACTGTGGATGACAGCATAAATAGTATAAACAACAGGAAGACAATAAAGAATATATATATATATATACACCACTCGACGAACAGGTTCCACTTCAAGGCGTCTCGTAGACGGTGCTCTCATCAAAGTGATGGTGTCAACTACCTCTTGGGGTAGGTCACCTAGAGCGTCCGCGTCCCATCCAGGGACCAGACATGAAGTTTCCAGAGGTCTGGACGCGGGTGCCACAGGGTGCCCCGTCTCTGAGTCAGTAGAACCTTCCTCAGAAGGGCTGTCTCGAGGATCATTAGTTCGGGGAACCAGGTCCGAGTGGGCCAATACAGCGCCACAAGCAGGATCTGCTCCTCGTGCTCCCTGACCTTGCACAGCATCTGTGCGAGAGGGTTCACTGGGGGAAACACATACTTGCGCAGGCCCCGCGGCCTGCTGTGTGCCAGGGCATCCGTGTCAGGGAGTAGAACAATGGGCAGTGAGAGGTTTCTGTAGAGGCAAACAGGTCTACCTGAGCGGCTCTGAAACGTCCCCAAATCAGCTGGACCGTCCGGGGAAGGAGTCGCCACTCTCCCGGGAGCGTAGCTCGAGACAGCTCGTCGGCTGTACGGTTGAGCAGGCCCGGAATGTGAATGGCACGAAGATAAGCACCCTTTGAGACGGTCCAAGGCAAGGTGCACTACTAACAACTCTAAGCAATTGATATGCCAGTGCAGATGGGGGCCCATCCAAACCCCCGAAACTGCGTGCCCGTTGTACATTGACCCCCAGCATGGCAGGTGGAGGCATCCGTGTAAACCACAGCATGCTTGGAGACCTGTTCTAGGGGCACTCCTGCCCGAAAGGGACGTAAGATCTGACCACGGGGTGAAGGTTTGGTGACAGGCCGGTGTAACTTGGACCCGGTGAGTGCCGCGCTGCCACACCCACCTCGGGACTTGGCCATGAAGCCAGTGCTGAAGCGGTCTCGTATGCAATAGCCCTAGTGGTGTAAGTGTCGCTGCAGCTGCCATATGCCCCAGGAGCCTCTGAAATTGTTTCAGTGGTCTCCGCGACTTTCGTGAAGACACGGGGAGACAGGGACAGCCAGAAGGGCAGGGCCTTGTACTGGTATGCCCGTCCTTAGAACGCAAACCGCAGAAGTGGTCTGTGGCGCAGAAGGATCGACACATGAAAGTACGCATCTTTCAGGTCGATCGCTGCAACCCAATCTCGGGGTCGGACACACCCGAAGATGCGTTTCTGCGTCAACATCTTGAACGGTAACGTGGGGCAGCGAGGTGGAACGCAGGGACGCAGCGAGGTGGAACGCAGGGACCCAACTCGGGCGGCTTGCGAGTGGACCGGAGAGGGGTCTGAGTATGCGGTGCAACGCTTACCTGGTTCCACAGGTTGGCAGAGGGTGCCTGAGTAGGGCCTTTGTTGACGCTCTCGAACCACCCGCTGCTGCTGGCTGGCGAAGGAGGAGGATGAGAGAGGTCCGGTGTTGGGCCGTCCGCGACTCTCCGTGCCCTCCTGGGACCCAGAGATAGAGAAAACCTCTCTCTTGTCGAGATTTTCCAGATTCTCCACCCAGCCCTCCTCCGGGGGAGGTGCCTTCACTATCCCCCAAAGAGCAGCTTCCTCCCTCTCTGGGTCACCCGTCCCGGGGCCTCTTGCTCTTTCGCTCACCGCCAGGTTTGACGGGGGCCTGGATGGGTGGGGCGGCCTGCCTACGCCCAGCTCCATAGCGCCGCTTGCTGGAGGCTGCTGCGGATGCGGCGCGGGAGCAGGGGCAGACGCAGGGAGCCGCCCTCGGCAACGAGCAGGCTGGGGCGCTGTGGCCGGTGGACGGGTGGAGGCTGCAGCTGCCCACCGAGGCAGGGTGTGACGACCCGCCTCAGTCTGCTTCTGTGCAGCCGAGAGCTAACTGTAATCTAACTGTACCATCTGACTTTCCCACTAATAAACACGGGGAAGCCCAATCAGAGGACAAAGGTATCGCAATATTGTGATCCTGCATATACTTGATTTCTTTCTCCATTAATTCCCATTTTTCAGGTGCAACACGGTAAAAACGCTGTTTGATAGGCTTTGCGTCCCCCACATCAATATGATGCTGCACCCAGTCAGTACGCGAAGGCGCATCTCCAAACAATTCAGTAAATCTACGTAACAACTGACATAACTCCTGACATCTTTCATGAGACAAATAACGGAAAATAAGTTCTAAGTTCTGCAAGGATTCAGAATTTTTTTAAGCGGCCGCGGAACACACAATCATCAGGTGAAATGGTCTCCTCTTCCTCCCCCACTAAACTCACCTTACCCCCACCAACAGATACGGAAGAAAGTACTGAATGCACAGATGTCCGATTCGTTACAGATTTAGTCTAATTTTCATAGTATGGTTTTAATAAGTTTACATGGTACCGTTTAACTGACTTTTTCTGTGATGAAGTTATAACTTCATAATTTTCATCACTCAACTTGCATTGCACAACAAATGGGCCATCAAATTTGGCTTCGAAAGGAGAAGATACTATTGGCCGGAGTACCAGAACTTGATCTCCTGGTTCAAAAACTCGATGTTCGACTGTATGGTCATACAATCGCTTCATATTTTGTTGGTGTTTTTCAAGGTTTACTTTTGCGAGTTCTCTTGCCTGAATGAGTCGGTTCTTGCACCCCAAAACATATGATGCCAAATTTTTCGGAGGCTCCGCAACTTAACCAGCCTCTTGAAAAACAGACAATAGACCACGAACTTTAATGCCAAAGACTAAATCATTAGGACTAAAACCCGTACTTTCCTGTACTACTTTGCGAGCGGCTAACATCTGTTGAACTAACTGCACACAATATGCTCGAAGCAGCGATTTTAAGGACTGATGAAGTCTCTCCAACACACCCTGACTTTGTGCGTGGTATGCAGTAGATTGATTATGCTTAATGTGCAGCGGTTTCAGAACCTGCTGAAAAAGATAAGTCAGGTTTGAACCTTGGTCACTTTGGATGGTTTTTGGAATTCCAAATACAGATATAAATCGAGTTAACGCTCTCACAATACAACGCGATGTAATACTACATAATGGATATGCTGCCGGAAAACGCATGTTCAAACACATCACGGTAAACAAATAATTGCTTCCCGACTTCGAACGAGGAAGTGGCCCGACACAATCAACAATGAGATGTTCAAAAGGAATTGGTTTCAGAGGTGCAGGTTTCAACACAACACTGGTTAGCTGGCAGGTCTTACATTTTTTGATATAAATAGAGAGGTCTCGTTTTAGACACAGCCAAAAAAAAAAATATCGCAGCAAGCAATCATAAGTCTTACGCATGCCCTGATGACCTGATTGATCATGTGCAAATTTGATCACTGTATGTCGAAACTTAACAGGAACGACCACCTGGAAGACAGGATTCCCAACCAAGTCACCTTTGTGAGGAATCCATTTCCTCAGTAACACTCCATCACTGACAAAATATTCACGAGCAAGGTTACCGATTTCTGCAGGAATGACAGCATGCACATCAACAAAAACGTATTTGTGCGTCAATACAAAGTCATCGGCTAACGTCGCCGCTTCCTCAGGAGTTTCAACATTGTGCTCATTGATATATATGGCGACACGACTCGGAACAGAGTTTTTAAATTGTTCTAGAACCATCAAATGACTTAAATCTTCAAATGTCTTAATGTCTAGTGCTGTACACCAACGATTAAAGTTTCTCCTCAAATCTCTGACAAATTCTAAATGAGTTTGTACCTCTTCTTTTTTCTGCAAACGAAAACGCTGTCTGTATGCTTCTGGTACGCATTCATATGCCTTTAAAATTACAGATTTAACTTTATCATAATCTCTAGAGTCATCGACCAACATTGAAGAGAAAACTACTTGTGCTTTCCCGGTTAAAATGCCAGCAGCCATGTCACCCTGTAGCCCAAGACTGGTTGCCCACTGAAGCTAAGCAGGGCTGAGCCTGGTCAGTTAAAAAGACATACCTTGTTCCTCACCAGAATTCGATAGCCTACCCTCCTTCATAAGGTTAAGTTTGAGGGCTTCTACTTCAAGTCTTGCTTTTTCCAACTCCAGCTTACCTTCTTCAGAACGCTGTTTTAGGCCTTGTACTCTTCTAGGTTCAAAAAACTATCGTCCATAAAATGTGTTGCACAAATTCGAACATCTGGGTTGTGCTGTTCTCAGGGTTGGGCAAAGATACATCAAAATGTATTTTAAAATAAAATACCAAATACCGAAAGGAAAACTTGAAATCGAATAGTTTGAAATTTAAAAGAATAGTTCATCCCCCCAAAACCAGTATTTATTTTTTCCATTAACAACAACAAAAATGTTTAGCAAAATGTTTGTTCTACTGTTTACCATACAAAGTAAATGGGGTCTGGGGCTGTCAAGCTCCATAGAGGACAGAAAAGTACCATAAAGGATCCTAAAAGTATCATGATCTGTATTCCTTCTGAAAGTCTTCTGAAACTGTACAATAGCTTTGGATGTCATTTAAAATCAAAGATGATCATTTTCATTTAGAACTAACTCTTGGAATACATGTTGAGATTTTGAGTGTTGCGGTAAGTCCATAGTGATTGTTTTGTAACTTTTTATTTCCTCAGTACAGTATGTAAACCACGATTCCCACGTACGGCAGACCCTCCTCCTGCTTTCTCCTCCTCCTCAGTTCTGGGTGGAGGGCTGAGTGAACTTGATCACTTACTACAGGAGCTTAATGCCACACAGTTCAACATCACAGGTGAGTGCTGACTTCTTAGTAGCTTACAAAGTACTTTACTGTGTGTGTGCAAGGACAGAATATGACCTGAATATGATAAACCCCTGGCAGTCGTTGGCTCAGTCCATAATCTGTCCTTGTCTGTCAGAATGGAATACCTACTATTTACAAAAACAACAACAAATATGCATGCAGCATGTATACTGTGCACAGTCACCAAATGATCTGGGAATTCCACATAACTGGTTTATATTTGCTAAAATGTGCCATATACAACCAGAGCATAGTGTATGGAACACTGTGTGCCATGCACCACTTGTACTTGACTGATTTTCCAGACTGTCAAAAGTAAATAACTTTTACACAAAATTAGAATAAAATGAAAACTGATCAGTTACAATAGTAGGCAGTATCTGGTATATAGTCAGCAGTATGCAGTAAGCAGTGCCCTAGAGTTTCATTTAAAAAAAGAACTCCTCTGATGCATAATTTTTCCTTTGTCTTTGTTAGATGAGATTTTGGCACAATTCCCCAGCACCAAAAAAGATGATCAGTTTTCAAAGTCTGGTCCATCCTCTACTGGGTTAGTGCACTGATATATATTGCGATGTTTATTCATCTGTATACTCATTTTCCTACATATGCTCATTCCACATGCCTTATAATAGATAAGAGATTACATACCATGTACTAATTAAATAATAGTATCATTACTGACTGATAACATATCCCTGCAGATCTTCATTTAAATAAATGGCTTTATTTGTAGTAATGACAACACATAATGGAGGAAAGTCAAACTCACAAATATCAAATTAATATGGGTGTACAGTTTATATAATTGTATTAATGATTGTCAGACAGTAATAATTTTTTTTCTGTTTCTAGCTCAGCGAAACCCTCAGCTACATCTGCTACTTTAGAGCTGGACAAACTAATGGCGTCTCTATCAGACTTCAGAGTCCAAAGCACAGTATGTTTGATACATACTTTTATGCAGTTGCTGAACTAGTGTCACCAGATTGAAATGCAAAATTAATAACTGTTTTTAAACTGGTTTCCCAAACACTAAAACACTAAACACTAAAACAGATTTGGTGACAATGTTGGTAACAATGTAACAATGTTCAGAAGTTGATAGGACCAAACAAACAGTGCATTGTTGTGCGTCAAGTCAGTCAAGTCTATAGCGCTTTATACAATACAGCGCGTCTCAGTCATAATAGTAGTACCTACTATTGGTTTACTGATAGTTGACTCTGCATATTGAACTGGGTTAGGAGAGAGTTTATTAACATTTCACTTTTAATGAATAAAATATTAGTATTTTTGTGTAGCTGTTGAGTTATTTGTTTGTATCAGCCAGCAGCACCTGTTGGTCCTGTGGCATCTTCATCACAACAAACAGCTTCTCCACCCTCTGCATCCTCTGGAGGCTCATTGGACAGCATGTTGGGTCTTCTCCAATCAGATCTGAGCAGGCAGGGAGTGCCTACCTCCTCTAAGGGAAACTGTTCCGCCTGTCAGAAACCAGTTGTAGGACAGGTAAAATTCTTTAATAAATCCTGAATTTAACTTGTAGCCAGTAGTTTAATTAGTCATCAATAGCCATGCATTTCTTATTTTTATGTTTTCTGTGGTTTTTGTATTGGAAGTACAATAGAAGTACTGTTTACAAAGGTCAGTAAGTAAAAGTATCATTAATTGTCTTCACAGAAAACCAGATTTTTAGCGATATATAACCCTATGAAGACAGACCTAACATCTTTGGTTGTTAAGTTTAATCACTTACATTTAATTTCATTGAAGTAAACTAAATTACTACCACAACCAGGTTTCAAATACATTGTTTTAAATCCTAGTTTGTAATGTTGCTTCATCTTAGAACTCTTTGTTGATTTTTTTTTTTTTATCATTTAAAGGATTCTGGTTTCAAAAGTGATAGTGACTTTAGAAATTTAGATCTTGTTCCCCTGTCTCTTAGGTTGTAACAGCTCTGGGACGGGTTTGGCATCCAGAGCACTTTGTTTGCTCTGAGTGTGAGTGTGAGCTTGGCAATTGTAATTTCTTTGAGAAAGATGGTCGACCATACTGTGAGCCTGACTACTTCACCCTGTACTCACCTCACTGTGCACAATGCAACAAGCCCATACTCAATGTAGGTATCTGTACATTTATGTGTCCTATTCAAAAACTCACAGCTGTACTGAAGCTGAATGAAGATGATAGTCTATGACATGAATAAACAAAGTTCTAGAGGACCATGCTCATTTACTATGAAAAATCACAGTGTTAGAGTAAGCATCTATAAACCTCTGCTTACCTCACTTCTGCAACAACTTTTAGGCAGCCCAATTCCTCCTCCATTCCAACTCTTCCTTAAATTTATTTATTATAACTTTTATTTAAAGTAAGTTGAGGGAGGTAAAAATACTTCTAAAGCATTCATTAAACTTAATTTCAACATTTACTAATACATTATTTGAAATCAAATGTTGTAGCCTATCTGTTAACATTAGTTAATGCACTATGAACTAACATGAACATTAAAATTGTATTAAAATTGTATTTTATTAAACTTATATTAAATTTATTAACTAACATTAAGTTTAATAAATGCTGCTAAAATATATTGCTTATTATTAGTTCATGTTAGTTGATGCATTAACTAATGTTAACAAACGAGACCTTATTGTAAAATGTTACTTTTTTCTTTGTTGATAATGTTCTTTCATGCTGCTGTTGTCAAGTCTAACTATATGGGACCATGCACTGTACATACATCCCAGATGTGAAACCTTTAAAACAAAGCTTCAAAATGAATTATAGGAGTCTAGACTTTGAACTTCAGCCAATCTAATCATATTATCGCCAAATGACTAGAGCAGTGGTTTTAAAATCTTAATCCTGGGGACCCACAGCACTGCAGATTGTCCATGTCTCACTTCTTTAACACACTTGCGTCAAATCATCAATCAGCTTGTTAACAGAGAGTTCCATGAACTGAACTGTGTGCATGTGCCAGATAAAAGAGACCTACAAAATGAGCAGTGGTGTGGGATCCCACAGAAAAAGACAAAAAAATGATCAAAATGAACTTTAGTGTGTGCTGAGCCCTTCTTATATGACACAATATGAGCACTATGGGACCCCAGGTCCTTAATGCAGTGTTTCCCAACCTTGTTTCTGGAGGTACATCAACACCAGTCAAGTCAAGTCAACTTTGTTTCTATAAGACTTTATACAATACAGATTGTGTCAAAGCAGCTTCACAGAGAAAATCGTGGAAAAAAGCAGGAACAATTATGGAAACTCAACTATGGAGACAATTCAGAATCTGCTATAAAGCAGCTCTAAAAGACAATAGTGCCATAATTTAGCTCAGGTCAGAATAACAGTCTTGTTTCAGTTCAGATCAGTAATAGTGTGAAGTTAATAAATTTGAAACAAGCTACAATTCAGCTACAAGCAGTTCTACCTAAGGCAGCAATGTCATTATTTAGCTTGAGTCAGTTCAGTGTTGATGTTGCAAAATGCTATTAAGTTGTAAAGCAGGGGTCCGTTCTTCGTATGTGGATTACCATGGATTAGCTGGATTTTATTGTTGGCAATTTGACATGATCCAGGATTGTTAGGTTCTTCGAAGCTCATCCTGGAGTTGCTGTCATAGCAACAGGTCCTTTAGCTCAAATCTGCTCAGGAGCAGGCTTATTTCAAGTAAACAGGATTAGATTGCATAATTTTAAGTGAAGGTGATACTGAAAGTGTATCCCAGCCACTGCTATTTTCTTACAACCTTATTAAACCAAAAATTATTTTGAAAATAATTAAAATAAACACAACCAGTTTTACTCATTGAGAGATTTATCCGTGAAGGAATAATTATCTCATAATTTTGTTGCACACACATAGTTTGTCTGAGCCATGCATTAATTTAAACGGTGAGCTTTTATGCGGGTGGCTTTAATGCATCGCAGGAGATGCGGACTCACTTCTCAAATCTCAAATTGCTTTTATGATGCATAATTAATTTAAACACAGTTAGTTATGTCTTAAGATGGATCGTATGAATTAAGAAACTTTAATGCTGTCACATGTAACAAATCTGCTTCAAAATTAAATTACTTGCTAATTGCAATACCCTTCTTGACACTGAAAAATGCAAAGCCTGTACAAATTTTTATGTCATTTTGCTGGCTAGGCTGTTTCCTTGATTTTAATTATATGATGTCATAACGTTGCTGTCTTGCCGTCAGCCAATTGCTGCATTGCTGATCATGTTTTCGAGTATCGAAATATCTGCCCTTTCCAATGAACATGACAACACAAAGTAATTTACGACAACTTAATCCAGATTTTTTTTAATCAAATCCGCTAACTTGTTTGAAGAACCAAATTAGCCAGAGATCATTTACCAGGATTAAAAGATCTGGCATCTGTCAAATTATCTCAGGTGTATTAAGCGAGGTACGAAGAATGGACCCCAGCTGTACAGAAGACGATAGTGCCATCATCCAGCTTAATTCAGTTCAAGTGTCGTTCTCATTCTATGATTTTTGGGTGTCTCACTTATCTGACTCATCCATTTCTGGTCTTGGAGAATCTACTAACGATCTGATGAGTTGAATCAGGTGTGTTTAATTAGGAAGAGTTTGAAAATGTGTACTGTTGGTATACCTTACATGAACAGGGTTGGTAAACTCTGCCGTAATGCATAGAGCACATGCTGACCACTAGGGCACCTCCGCACACAGAACAAGATAGGATCCAGAAAACATTTTTTGTTGTTGTTGTTTTTTTGGTCTTATATTAATGTTTTCTAACTTTTTGAAGCCAAATTGCCCATATCACTTAAAAAAAAGGGTCTGTTAGGTCCCCCAAGACGTATAACCAGGGGCCTCGCAGGATCATGATCCAGTCCTGACAATATATATCAATGTTTTTCATGTGATTATATGAGAAAGACAGATGATCAGCTGATCTTAATGAGATCTTACATTTGTATCCCCCAAATTGTGCTCAAAACGGCACATCTAGCCATAATACTTAAACATCTTAATAGAAAAGTATTACAGATGTTTTTCTCATACAATAGTTGTTTTGCCAAAATTCTCCCTAAATATGTAATTTGAAGTTGTTCATCTTTGTTTGTAACCCAGTATCAACTCCCATAGCTTTATACTGTATATTATCTGGCCCTAATCTGGCTTTATTATGTTCTCCTTCAGAAAATGGTGACTGCGCTGGATAAAAACTGGCATCCAGAATGCTTTAGCTGTGTGAAATGCAGCTCAACATTTGGAGATGAAGGTATGGGGTGATGAAGGAAACTGATTTCAGGGCCATATCTGAGATCAACTGAGCAATGAATGAATTAATTGAGATATCAGTAAATCAATCAATTATCATTTGGATAAATAGATAATAGTTATTCAAGATAATTCATGAATTTGGAAAAAAAGAGTCCTAACAAATTAAGGATTCATTATGTTATTTTAATAGTGTTTTTTATTAGATTATTTCTCTTTTATCGATCCATCAAGATCCTACGAATGCCTCCACTAATGATTCTTGGTAAATATGAGCAAAGAAGGCTATGAATGGTTACTGTGTGATATTGTTTTGATCTTTTGTTCAAAAAATGTACACACACAGAACTCTCAAACACTATATATATATAAACTGGAAAACTGTGGGGTGAACTGAAGAGCAGAGTCTGTATTAAGGAATGGTGTCAGATCCCTTGCCATGTATTCTCCAACCTCATTAGGCATGACAGGAGAACCCCACAGACCCCACAGAGAGTTTTTCTGTGGGATTCAAGTCAGGGGACTGGGATAGCTATGGCAGGACCTTGATTTTGTGGTTAGTAAAACATTTTTGTGTGGATTTGTTGTATGTTTTGGATCATTGTCCTGCTGGTAGATCCAATCACGACCTTATAAGATTTCTAGTAGAGGCAGTCAGGTTTTGATTTTTATCTTTTGGTATTTGATGAAACACATCTGTTCAATCTTTATTTGACCCTCTAACTCTAGCACTATATTGTTGCTCTTTTGTTAGTTTTGATTGCTTCTATTGTCCTCATTTGTAAGTCGCTTTGGATAAAAGCGTCTGCTAAATGATTAAATGTAAATGTAATGTAAATTTGATAGAATCCACAGCTCCTTGTATCTGAACAAGATGTCCAGATGGCCTTTGGCAGAAAATAGACCCTCAACATTAAAGATCCCACAATATATTTAACCTTGGGCATGGGGTCCTTTTTTTTTATCTTAGTGTGCACCAAAATAATCTTGTGTTTGCTGCCAAAAAGCTCTTTTTTTCTCTCTTTTCATTTGACCATGGAAGCTGGGACCGTTTGATGTTTCAGTAGTGTCCTGCAACTAAATATACTTGGGGTTTTTTCTTTATACCCTCCCAACCAACTTATGGTGGTATTTTTATTGAGGCTTCTTGACTCATTCTGATTCACAACATCTCCAGTTGACTGGGACTTTTTGCTTTTGCTTTTGCTATTTTCTTATAGCTACTTCCCATTTTGTGGAGCTCAACAACTTTTGCCGCACATCAAAGCTATATTCCTTGGTAACTGACTACTTATGGCCTACTTGAAAAGTTGGCCATTAACTAGCTTAACTAGCTTAAGGTAAGCCAGTTTTCAATACTAGCTTCTTGAGGTAGTCTGTTGTTGCATACATTCTCTGTCACTGCTTGTGCACTGAGCTGGGATGGATGGGAAGCTGATAATTATAAGTGCTGTTTCTCACTGCTTTCTGTCTCCTAATTATACTATGAATGTGCTAACCTCACTGATAGTTATAAGTACTGCTTTTCACTGCTTTCTGTCTTCTACATTATGCCATGTGTGTGTAGGCAGCTGATTAGCCCCGTCACAACCAAGGGCTGCAGGGGTTCCCACTAGGTCTGCTAGTGAAGAAAAAAATCTTCTCTGTCTTGATGACGGCTTGCTGCTGTTGTGCCATGTTAACTCCGCTTATGCTGAGCACCCTCACCCTCTTTGTAAGTGCACTTAAGGACACATTAAGGGGGAAGTCGTGGCCTAATGGTTAGAGAGTCGGACTCGTAACCCAAAGGTTGCGGGTTCGAGTCTCGTACCGGCAGGGATTGTAGGTGGGGGGAGTGAATGTACAGCGCTCTCTCCCACCTTCAATACCACGACTGAGGTGCCCTTGAGCAAGGCACCGAACCCCAAACTGCTCCCCGGGCGCCGCAGCATAAATGGCTGCCCACTGCTCCGGGTGTGTGTTCACGGTGTGCGTGTGTTCACTGCTGTGTGTGTGCACTTTGGATGGGTTAAATGCAGAGCACAAATTCCGAGTATGGGTCACCATACTTGGCCACATGTCACGTCACTAATCACTAACTAACTAAGTCACTAATTATAAAATAATAAAAACATGCAGTTCATGACCCCTTAACCATAGGCTTCAGCAAGTTATTAAGTGAACCTTGCCTTGATAATGGGCTAATTTTTACTGTTGCATTCAGTGGATAATATAGGAAAAACACTATTTTTTAATTTTACGTATCATCAGTCATCAAAGCTCAGTAAATATTGGTCACAGACATGGAGATTTACTTTACATTTCACCAAGCTGATAACTCACTAAATATTCCGACAGATCATGTGTTCAGGCTATTTCAAGTCTTATTTTGACATAAAGTGGTTATATCTAAGTGTGACTTGTTTATTTTTTAAATTAATCTTCCCATTAATGCCATTATATTGTTCATTCAGACTGATTCGCGAATGGGGGAATGCGCACGAACACAAGAGACGGGATTTATGGCATGAACCCATCACAGCTGATCATAACCAGTCATATCTAATCAAATTTGCGATGGAGTGCACACTTTCCCCCATTCATTCTCAGTTACCCCACACCAAATTTACAGCACGCTTTAGGGTCTGTTAAAACTCAATGGGCTTAGGGGAGGCGAGAGAGACTCTGTGGACTCCTGCTGTAACTTTACCCGCTGACATTGCTTTGCTCTGACAGTGTTTCTTTAGAAAAATGCGGGATTTAACACTATATTTTATAATATTTGCATAGTTTTATTTTTGTACTACAAATTTTTTTTCTCATCCAATATTTTGAGTGAGTGAGTGAAGTGACATGTGGCCAAGTATGGTGACCCATACTCGGAATTTGTGCTCTGCATTTAACCCATCCAAGTGCACACACACAGTAGTGAACACACACCCGGAGCAGTGGGCAGCCATATTGCTGCGGCGCCCGGGGAGCAGTTGGGGGTTCGGTGCCTTGCTCAAGGGTCTCACCTCAGTCATGGTATTGAGGGTGGTGGCTGGTTATTCACTCCCCCCACCGACAATTCCTGACGGACCTGAGACTGGAACCTGCAACCTTCGGGTTATAAGTCCAACTCTCTAACCATTAGGCCACGACTGCCCCACTGCCTCCACGAAGGAAACACCCCGGTGGTATCCTATTTCATGGATTTACATACTATACACTCTACAATCTTATACACTCTATATACTAAACCTTTTTAATAGTTTGTTTTCATTAATAATAATAATAATAATAATAATAATTTAATTATATATTTTTTCTCTATCTGCCTGGTCTTATAATATCTTGTAGCCTCTATTAGGTCTTTGCCTTAAAAAAGGCAAGTCAATTAAGTCAAGTGTCAATTAGGTCCTTTTATTTTTAATTGACATGGGAAATTTTAGAAAAAAATGACTTATTAGCTGAATACATCAAGAAATAAAACACAAAATCGAAAAATAAAATAGATGCAATGAAGATGATGCAATCAATATCCAATCAAGATCAATCAAGGCCATCATTATGTGTGTGTTTTGAGTGGCAGTTTCTGCAGATGATCGGGGTTATGTGTAATGTGACAGCATCTGCAATACACTGAGTTTTGAGGTACAAATAGCCTTTTCCATTTGTTTAAAAACATTTGGGACATTCCATGTCAACTCTACCAAAGACCCCCAGTTCAAATTTTAGATTTTGTTATTATTTTATCTGGTGAAAGTAATATGTAAATGAAAGAGAAAGCCAAAATATTAAATGCCTTGGATGCATATTTACCGAATAATCCACTATTTTGTAGAGGGGGTCAAAATGGCAATTTCCACCTGAGATTTTGAGCCAAATTACAGGGGGATAAAATGACTTTAGAAAGATGGCAACATCATTACATCATGTTATTTTTACACAAGTGATTGGTAAAATCTGTTGACTTCAGCAATCTTTGTTGCATTATATGCCAATGGTGATGTTAAAAAATGGGAAAAATAACTTTTTTCCCCTGAAGTTTGCATGCCTGTGTCTCAAGAAGTATTAAAAATCTTAATATCCTTTGATATTTTAGGTCATAACAAAATGTATTTTGGTATCTTAACTTTTAAGGCCCAACATGGTTAATTTCCAGAGATATAAGGATTGCAATATGGCTACAAGAGTAAAATGTTACATTTTACACACTTTCAGTGGTCAAAAACCAAATGTGGGTCACTTTGCATACAGATGATACTTCTTTTAATTTAAAGAGAAATGTCTGAAGAAAAAATTATGTTGAAAATAGAAACGTGTCTTGTTTCAATCAAAACAATTGCAAAAAACATACCTGTCAAAGTGCCATAAATATTCCTTTTCCAACAATTGCATGCCTGTACCTCTCTAGAAAGATCTCAGTATGATTTTAGATTCTGGTTCTTAAACTTTGATTTTGGAATCTTAATTTTCAAGGCCCTATATGGGCAACTGCATAGCAACCTCCCAGTACACCCAGCAACTGCCTAGCAACATCCTAGCAACCACATGGCAACACCTTAGCAACTGCATAACCAAGAGAACACCGTAGCAACCGCAAAACAACACTCTAGCAACCACCTAGAACAACCTTGCAACAACCTAGCTACCGCCTAGAAACACCCTAGCAACTGTCCTCTCAGAACTCCTTAGAAACCACCTAGCAACCACCCATAACACCCTATCAACCACACAGGACTATCCAGAACACCCTAGCAAACACATAGCAACAACTTTGCAAATGCATAGCAACCAGAAGAACACCCTGGAAACTGCATAGCAACCACCCAGAACACCATAGCAACTGCATAGCAACACCCTAGCAACCACCCAGAACAACCTAGCTACTGCACAGTGATTTATTAGTTTATGAAAAAATACAGAGGCCCATCTCTTTTTTTCTGCATGTCATGTGCAGGAGTTATCTGTGCTGTTAAAATAAAAAAAGTAAGTAAGTAAATAAATAAATTACAAAGTATGTGCATGACATGCTGAAATGTATAGTAAAAATAAGAATAAAATAATTATTATTTATTGCAACGTTTCAACCATCAGGTCTTCGTGAGGCACAAATTACGTGAGTCGAACATCAGGTCTTCGTCAGGCACAAATTACGTGACTCACGTAATTTGTGCCTGACGAAGACCTGATGGTCGAAACATTGCAATAAATAATTCTTATGGAGCAATTATATCAGTGTGCGGACAATACGTATTTTTGCTATAGTTTCCCTTTTTTTGTCCTGCACCTGAGCCCTGTGTGGGTTTGTGGGATGTGCGCAACATTTTTATACTTTGGATGTTGAAATGTATGCCATTTTATTAGCAAATATTCTTCTTCACCATATCTCCATGCATGTTTACTGCACTTTAACATGTGCTCTTGCATGAGTTGACACTAAACGTTATCTGTCTCTATCTTGTGCAATTCTCAGAACTTGTGGTCCAATGTTGTATCCTGCCATCACTGATGACATCCACGTTTTTCTTGGACTTCCTCTTTTTGTGGTAACTTTTACTCTTCCGTGCAATGTTGACAATGTTGTTTTGTTGGCACTCCTGTTTTTATCCATACGAAGTACATGACCAAGCCACTGGTGTTGTCTTTCATGTACTTTTTACACGGTCATTTCTATCTGTTTGAGGGCCTTTCTTATGTCATTGTTTCTCATCTTGTCTATGATGCGAACGCCAAGTATTTTTCTAAGTGCTGCCATCTCGAATACAAGTAGTTGTTTCTTTTCAGCACCCCTAAGTGTCCATGCTTACAAGGCAATAGGGAGTATGAGGGATCTGTACAGTCTCATTTTGGTCTCATTCTTGATGTTTTTGTTTTTCCAGATATTGTCCAGATCGCTTATAACTTTCAAGGCCATGGCTGTTCTTATTCTGATGTCTGTAGAGCAGTCACAGTTTGCAGTCAGAGTCGTTCCAAGATATTTGAATCTTTCCACGTGCTGCAGTTCCTTCCCTCTGAGCAGCAGTCCTTCCTTTATTCTGTTTTTCACTATTTGCTCAGATTTTATACTTAGCAGCATCCACTCCGTTTTGGAGCCACTTATCTCACGCTCATACTTTGAGCTGACCTTGTTGACTCTGTCCAAAAGGACCTTAGCTTGTCTAAGTAGTTGTGTCAAGAGACCAATATCATTGGCAAAACGTAAGTTGTTAATTGTTCTGCCATTTACACATGCAGGGCCGTAGCTGGGGTTTGCGGGACCCTAGTGCAGGTTGTACCAGTGAGCCCTGTTTTAAATTGTTTAATTTGTATGTTCGTTCTATTTATTTGTGCTATTTACACAATGTTTAAGTTTTTTCAAGTTTGTAGGTGTCCAGGTACAGAAACCGAATAATCAAATGTAAAATAGCTCTGCATAGTCTTCACTGTAAAAATTAAATATACAGTCAAACCAAAATTTATTCAGACACCTTCAACATTTCTCACATTATCACGGTTTATTCGCTATAGTTTAGAAAAATGGTAATAAAATATGACAAGAACTCAGAATTAAACTGTGTCAGAACAAATTCATCTTGATAATGTCAGATAACTTTGATAGTGTTACGGATGTGTCCCAGGAAGGCAGATGAAGGCAAAGGGGTAATTCTAATAAACTGATTTAATAAATGTGAATTGCAAAAACACAAGAGACACACCACAAAACTTAAAGTAGAATGGACAAAGGCTAAGGGGAGAACTGAGAGTATTTGAAGGGGAGCAATCAAAAGAACTAATGAGTTCATTAATCAACAGGCAGTTCAGGCCTCCATGGCAGAGCCGGCAGCTCAGGAGGCCCTGGCGGAGCAGGCAGTTCAGGTTGCCATGGCGGAGCCGGCAGCTCAGGAGGCCATGGCGGAGTGGGCAGTTCAGGTTGCCATGGCGGAGCAGGAGACTCAGGAGGCCATGGCGGATCAGGGGACTCAGGAGACCATGGCGCTTGAGGGCGCTCTGGAGGAGCGGGCACTTGAGGGCGCTCTGGAGGAGCGGGCACTTGAGGGCACCCTGGAGGAACCGGCTCTGGGGGGTACTCTAGAGACGAAAGAGGGCTGGACGGGACCAGCGGAGGCGAAGGAGACGAAGGAGGCTCAGAGAAGCATGTTAGCGCAGGGGGGGGGCATCCTGGAGGCTGGTGCAGGACTGGAACAGTACGGAGACAAGGAGAGCCTCCAGGGTGGATCAAGGGAGCTCCGGGAGCCATGGCGTAGCAGGCAGTTCAGGCCCCCATGGCGGAGCCGGGTGCAGGACTGGAACAGGACGGAGACAAGGAGAGCCTCCAGGGCGGATCAGGGAGCTCCGGGAGCCATGGCGGAACAGGCAGTTCAGGCCTCCATGGCAGAGCCGGCAGCTCAGGAGGCCCTGGCGGAGCAGGCAGTTCAGGTTGCCATGGCGGAGC
>NW_015647020.1:278226-279351 GCF_001515625.1 Sinocyclocheilus rhinocerous
ACTCGGGATCAGGAGCCCTCCCTGGGCTTAACTGGGGGATCAGGAGCCCTTCCTGGGCTTAACTGGGGATCAAGGTAGCGCTTACGTGGTGCTGGCACTGGAGGGCGCTCTGGAGGAGCAGGCACAGCAAAGCGCTTTTGAGGAGTTGGCACTGGAGCGAGTGCCACATGAATGTCCGGCAGGCTTGACTTCCGAGCGGCCGGCCATCTTGACTGCTGAGAGCCCGGCACTCCTGGGCTGAAGACTCCGGTGGAGCTTTGGAGGACCACGGGGAATTTGGGGTTAGGCAGGCGGTAGGAGCTGTATGTGGAGGTTCTCGGCGTGGGGTGAGCTGGGGAGACGCGGCGCATTCCTGCGGGAGTTGGATGACGAGGCTTGGGAAGTCTCATTACTTCCTCAACTTCCATATCAGAGCTATTTAGGAATAGTACGAGATTAATCAGCTCGATCAAAGGAAAATCACCCATTGGGAGATCACAGCGGATTATTTCGTCATCCAACCCCAGCAGGAAGCACGCACCTAGAGCGGCTTCGTGCCAACTCACCCAGTTGGAGAGCTCGAGGAAACCCTCCACATATCGCTCCAACCTCCGACCGCCTTGCCGCAAACCCCACAGCGCGTCCTCAGCTGCAGTCATCGTTTTGGTCCGTTCTTCTGTTACGGATGTGTCCCAGGAAGGCAGACGAAGGCAAAGGGGTAATTCTAATAAACTGATTTAATAAATGTGAACAGCAAAAACACAAGAGACACACCACGACACTTCAAGTAGAACGGACAAAGGCTAAGGGGAGAACTGAGAGTATTTGAAGGGGAGCAAACAAAAGAACTAATGAGTTAATTAATCAAACACAGGTGAACGAAATGACAATTAGGAGCCAAAGTAAAACTAGGTCACAGGGGAACAGATAAACTGAAAACACAATGAAAACAGAACAAAAACTAAACATAACCCTAACATTACTCCCCCCTCCCGGAAGGCACGTCCCACGCCGTAACAGTACCACCGGGGAGGGGGGACGGGCGCCCTGGAGGCTGGTACAGGACTGGAACAGGATGGAAACCAGGAGAGCCTCCAGGGTGGATCAGGGAGCTCCGGGAGCCATGGCGGAGCAGGCAGTTCAGTT
>NW_015647020.1:279808-284934 GCF_001515625.1 Sinocyclocheilus rhinocerous
GGTAGGAGCCGTTGGAGTGGTATGTGGAGGTTCTCGGCGTGGGGTGAGCTGGGGAGACGCGGCGCATTCCTGCGGGAGTTGGATGACGAGGCTTGGGAAGTCTCATTACTTCCTCAACTTCCATATCAGAGCTATTTAGGAATAGTACGAGATTAATCAGCTCGACCAAAGGAAAATCACCCGTTGGGAGATCGCAGCGGATTATTTCGTCATCCAACCCCAGCAGGAAGCACGCACCTAGAGCGGCGTCGTGCCAACTCACCCGGTTGGAGATCTCGAGGAAACCCTCCACATATCGCTCCAACGTCCGACCGCCTTGCCGCAAACCCCACAGCGCGTCCTCCGCTGCAGTTATAGTTTAGGTCCGTTCTTCTGTTACGGATGTGTCCCAGGAAGGCAGATGAAGGCAAAGGGGTAATTCTAATAAACTAATTTAATAAATGTGAATTGCAAAAACACAAGAGACACACCACAAAACTTAAAGTAGAACGGACAAAGGCTAAGGGGAGAACTGAGAGTATTTGAAGGGGAGCAAACAAAAGAACTAATGAGTTAATTAATCAAACACAGGTGAACGAAATGACAATTAGGAGCCAAAGTAAAACTAGGTCACAGGGGAACAGATAAACTGAAAACACAATGAAAACAGGACAAAAACTAAACATAACCCTTATGCCGAGTTCACACTGCACGATTTTAGCCCGATTTTTCACTCGCCGACAGGTTTTGCGAAATCACCGACAAATGCCCGACATCGGAGGCAAACAAAACATGGTCAGGTCAAAGTGTCTAAATAATTTTTGGTCCCAAATTTTTTTATCAATTTTACTGGTACTTGTGGACACTGTATGAAGAATTTTTGGGTATAATATGTCACAGTTTACTTTATTTTGCTATACTCACATACATAAATGAACTATAGTGTCCTGCACCCACTAGCAAAAAAAATATCAAAAATTATATCTGGTGTCTGAATCATTTTTGGTTTAACTGTGGATTAATTCTTGTTAAAACTACAAAGTAATTCAGTCAAGAGCAGTGAGTGATTTTCTTTCTTTCATTTTCTTGGATTAACATTAAGGACACCGATAGCAGCTAGTAGCTAAATTAGGCGCGGTCACTTTAAGAGACAATGCATCCATTATAATGATACACATCCGATTTCTTTCTCCACTGTTTACTTTCACTTAAGACATAACCGACAGTTTTTTCAAGGATACTCTCCAAGACAGGTATTTTGACATAATTGTGTATGTATTTGTTGGTACAAGAGCAGGAAGAGGCAAATTCGGTGTTCAAGCCTCTCTGCGTGCGCCCTTTACGCACAAAACACCGCGTGCGGGTGCTGAATTGGGCTGTTTCACAACTTTTTCTGTTTGCATGTTTAAACTGCGATTTGTATTTGTTCGTTCAGGTGTAGGAGGAAGCGAAGAAGAGCTTGGTTCGGTGTTGCTGTCTGTGAGACGCGGCTCTCTGCATGCGCACCGAACACGGCGTGCGAGTACTCAGTTGAGTTTTTCCGCATCTTGTGTTTGAATGCTTCAAACTTTCAAGTTTGAATGTTTAAATTGGCAAGGCTTAAAAACACGTGCAAATGATAAGCTTTTGTGACGATGCGCAGCAGTGGTCCGTCAGCTGTCCTGAGCGTTTTTTTAGGCTGGCCTCAGTCATTTGGTTGAGATCGCCGGGGGGCCCCCCTCAGCTGAGGGCCCCTGTAATCGTCACCACCTTTCACCCCACTAGCGAAGGAAGGAGATCTGTTTGATAGTGCCTCTACATGGTCTGAATCTGGCTTGTTCCTCCGCCATTTGCGATTTGATATCATTCTTCATCCGGCTCCTCATGATCATAAGGATGATCTTACTTGAGTGGCAGATGAGGCTAATTGTACAGTGTTTTTTTACATTTGGTTGGATCCCCTTTCTTTGGGATGGTGACTACCAGGGACTTTGTCCATAGCATAGGAAACTCATCAGTGGCCCAAATTTTATTGCAAATCTTGTGCATGATATGGACTACGACTTCACCGATGCCTTTGATTAGTTCACCTTCGAACTGCAGGCACATCAATACCAGGAACCTTCTGGGATTTGATCTTGGAGATAGCTGTTCTGATTTTGCTCTCAAGGAGGTCTGGTTCATGCACATCTCTCTTGCAGTTTGGCCAGAGTTGCTCCAGAACATCCTTATCTGCCTTAATAGGTGCCTTGTAGAGACCACTGCCATACCCATACCTTCTATTATATATATCATCATCCTTGGTGAGAAGGTTGCCATTTTTGCTTCTGATGTTGCCGCACCTTTCATTCATTTTGACTCTTTTCTTGAGTGTTTTGAGTTTTTGGAAGAGAGTATGCATGTCGTTCTTTCGGCTTGCTTCTTCTGCTTCACAACATTGTTGTTGAACCAGTCATCATGGCATTTCACAACCTTGTTGTCTATGTTGGTTTTCAGCTGAGAGTATCGTTGTTTTAAATTTACGCCATCTGGGTTGTTGTTCTTCTTTTTGCCCACATCTCAGCATTCATCACCCAGCGCAAAGACTTCGCCAGTGATCCACAGAGCATTTTTATGTCTTCTAAAGCTGATTACCTCTTCAGCTGTTTTCTTTATCGTGCCCTTGATAATGCAGAGTGCATCATCCAAGCTGGATTCTTCTATCGTGTTGCCAAGCACCTAAAAACGGTTCTTGAGCTCAATCTCATAGCACTCTTTGTCTTCAGTATTATGCAGTCTTTCGATGTCCAACTTCTTGGTGTGTGTCATCTTTTTAACCTTAAACCGCATCCTGAAGTTGGCCATTATGAGATTGTGGTCATTGAGCATGTTTGGTACTATTGTGCTTGGGAAGCTGCATGCATTGGTGGTGCAGCTTCTTCATCTCTGATCGATTATAATGTAATCGATCATCTGTCACATTTTGTCACCCGGCGAACTCCAAGTCCAGTTCTGTGACGGTTTGTGGCTGAACCAGCTTGTTGAGCCTACATAACTGTAGAAGGTGCTCACCTCTATCATTCATTGATCCATATCCGAAGCACCCCAAAACACCTTTCCATGTAACATTGTCCGCACCGACCTGTGCATTGAAGTCCCCCATTATGATCTTAATGTCCCTTCTTGGCATGTTATTGATGGTGTGTTGTAACGTCTTATAAAAGTCAAGTCAAGTCAAGTCACCTTTATTTATATAGCGCTTTTAACAATACAGATTGTGTCAAAGCAGCTTTACAGTATCAAAATAGGAAAGTAGTGAGTCAATGCAAAAGGACAATAGTAAACACTCAATTTTCAGTTAAAGGCAGTTCATCATTGAATTCAGTGATGTCATCGTCCAGCTCAGTTCAGTTTAAATAGTATCTGTGCAATCAAGTCAACTATATCGATGGAAATTAAGTGTCCACAACTAAGCAAGCCAGAGGCGACAGCGGAAAAGAACCAAAACTCCATCGGTGACAGAATGGAGAAAAAAACCTTGGGAGAAACCAGGCTCAGTCGGGGGGCCAGTTCTCATCCGGCCAGACGAACCAGCAGATTGATCCATGCTGCAGCAAAGTTAGATTGTGCAGAGGGCTCATCTGGTTCTGTGGTCTTGTCCCGATGGCCGTCTAGGAGACAAGGTCTTCACTGGGGATCTGTCTCTGGGGCTCATCTAGTTGTCCTGGACTCCGCTGAAATTCAGGGCTGTAGAGGTCGTCTCTAGGTGCTGATCCACCTTCTGGACTGGATACGGACTGGATCTGGTGGCTACAGTGACCTTGGAATAAGAAAGAAACAAACTAATATTAGCGTAGATGCCATTCTTCTTACTATGTAACGAGTACATCGGATGTTATCGGAAGTGTTCCCAGTTCCGGTTGACCTAATTAATACAGCCTAACAATCCTTTAACGGATTTGAGTAATATAAATATGTAAGTGTGTTATGTGTAAGCCAGGTTAAAGAGATGGGTTTTTAATCTAGATTTAAACTGACAGATTGTGTCTGCCTCCTCCAGTGTTAGGTAGATTATTGTAGAATTTGGGCACTAAATAGGAAAAGGATCTGCCACCTGCAGTTGATTTTGATATTCTAGGTATTATCAAATTGCCAGAGTTTTGAGAGCGCAGCGGACGTGGAGGACTATAATACGATAAGAGCTTGCTCAAGTACTGAAGGGATAAACCATTCAGGGCTTCATAAGTAATTAGCAGGATTTTAAAATCTATACGATGTTTAATAGGGAGCCAGTGCAGTGTTGACAGAACCGGGCTAATATGGTCATACTTCCTGGTTCTAGTAAGAACTCTAGCTGCTGCATTTTGGACCAGCTGGAGTTTGTTTATTAAGCGTGCAGAACAACCACCCAATAAAGCATTACAATAATCTAACCTTGAGGTCATGAACGCATGATTTAGCGATTCTGCATTTGACATTGAGAGCATAGGTCGCAATTTAGATACATTTTTGGGATGGAGAAATGCAGTACAGAAATGCAAAATAGCACACCTAGGTTCCTAACTGATGACGAAAAATTAACAGAGCAGCCATCAAGTGTTAGACAGTGTTCTAGGTTATTACATGCGGAGGTTTAATTAACACCTCTGTTTTTTTCAGAATTTAGCAGAAAGAAATTTCTTGTCATCCAGTTTTTTATATCGACTATGCATTCTGTTAGTTTTAGAAAAGGGAGATTCGAGATCGGTCTGTAATTAACTACATCTTTGGGGTCAAGTTGTGGTTTTTTAATGATAGGCTTAATAACAGTCAGTTTGAAGGTTTTGGGGACATATCCTAATGACAATGACTGTAATAGTATCGATCTTGGAACTAAAGTAGTTCATAAAGTCATTACTGCTGTGCTGCTGACAAATGTTAATGCCTGTTGGTGTTTTATTTTTCGTTAATTTAGCCACTGTATTGAATAAATACCTGGGGTTATGTTTGTTTTCTTCTAAAAGAGACGAAAAGTAATCAGATCTAGCAGTTTTTAATGCTTTTCTGTAGGACAGGTTACTTCCCCGCCAAGCAATACGAAATACCTCTAGTTTTGTTTTCCTCCAGCTGCGCTCCAAAACAGAAATTTGTTGCTGTTTCACTTACCGTCTGCAGTTCCAGATCATGACCGGGATCTTTTATAGCTGGGA
>NW_015647020.1:285431-298933 GCF_001515625.1 Sinocyclocheilus rhinocerous
ATCTTTTTCATTATCTACATGGATATTAAAATCACCAACAATTAAGACTTTATCTGCAGCTAGCGCAAATTCTTTAATAAAGTCTGTATGGTGCCCTGTATACAGTAGCTAGTACATACATTACAGGGGATTTATCATTGACACTTGTTTCATTGGATAATGTTATATGAAGCACTATTACTTCAAACGAGTTATACTTGAAGCCTGCCCCCTGAGAAATACTGAAAATATTGTTATAAATTGAAGCAACACCTCCCCCTTTACCTTTTGGGCTCATGTTTATAACAATAATCTTGTGGGGTAGACTCGTTTAAAATAATGTAATCATCTGGTTTTAGCCAGGTTTCTGTCAAACAGAGCACATCTAGGTTATGATCAGTGATCATATCATTTACAAAAAGTACTTTCGTAGAAAGGGACCTGATATTTAATAAGTAGGGTGACCATACAGGCCATTTTTATGGGACGCATCCTTGCCAGGATTTCTATATTGCCTAAAATATCCAGGTTTTGGCTGTTTGCACTGTGCAGATCGATCGTTGTATGACATTCACAAGACCTGTAGAGAGCAGAGCAGACGGCTCCTTATGCTTTCGAATTGCTCTCGCGGTACTTTGGTGTCATTCAATGATCGGTGCACAGCGACCGAACCTTCAAGTCGAACGAATGAACAAACGTGTGCGTATTTGCATCGCTTTGATCGTTCTCTGTAGATCTCACCTTCTCATGCGCCACGATTGGTCGATTATATACAATACCTGCATGTTATTGGTCAAACTACTTTGGATGTTTTAGGCAATATAAAATTCCTGGCCAGGACGTGTCCCGTATGAACCATAACCATATGGCCACCCTATCAATAAGCCAAGCTTCATAATTTGTTTCTCTGTATTATATACATTTTTTATTTGTTGAACATCAATTAAATTGTTACTCTTAAATTGGTTTGGACGTTTTTTGTATTTTCTAGTTCGGAGAACAGACACAGTCTCTATAGTGTGATATCTAGGTGAAAAAGTCTCTATATGCTGAGAATTAACTGATTTCTGTGACGTGAGGCGGCTAGCAGACGGTCGGTTTAGCCAGTCTGTCTGCTTCCTGACCTGGGCCCCAGTTAGTCAAGTGCAAACTCTAAGACTATGTGCCATATTTCTAGAGAGAAGAACGGCACCACCATGTGAATCCGACAGAGAGAGCTAAACTATACATGTGGCAAGCAGTGCAAATAACAATAGCAGGAGAAGCAGGAGAAGAACACCGTGATTGATGAATGATTCTGATTTACCACTGTTGTTTGATGAACTCGTGAAAAAACGGAGCAAGAGAGAAAAGAATTGAAGCAAGAGAAAAAAGAAAACGGTAATAGACGCGTATAGAAACGCGAATGACAAGCTAACGAATGCTAACGTGCTGCACTCACGGTTTAAATTAAAAGCGAACAATCAAATTAGTTATACAGGAACCCTCAAAATCAGGTTTGTCTGATTTGTCTTTGTGTTTTCTGACTTGTTATAATGTTTTCGTGTTTTCTGATTTGTTATTTTGTTTTTTAGATTTTCATTTGTGTTTGTAATTTGTTATTTTGTTTTCAGAATTGTGATTTGTTTTGCACTTCTCGGTCACCGTAGGAATTGTGTTCTCAAAATTTAGTAATGCATTTTGCTATATTTAATTTATCCGTGATGCATAACGCTGCAGACTTTTCTTTACAATGAGCATGAAATGAATGTGTGCTGATTTATCAGTTGTGTATGTGTGTGTGTCTGATTTACAGTGATGTTTTAGATTCATTTTCACGACTTTTCAGAAAACTTGTCATTTATTGTTCAGAGTCAGGGTGTTTAATGAGACAAGCTGTTAAAAACAATACATCTTTGAATACTGAGGTGGTTATTTTTTTTACAGAGATGACGCATATAAAGCTACTGAATGCTGATAAACTTTTTCTTTGTGTGTTTTTGGCAGAATGAGGCTGCAGTTATGCTGTAACGCCACAGGATCGTTATTCCTCACCAAACGCAACACAGCCGTCAATCAGACCATCCCATATGAGACCAGCAAAATAAAAACATACAAAATGAATGCAGTCATTCACAGCATGCTGCCTGAGGTGTGTCTGTGTGAGACAATCACACTTTTACAACTCCTTAACTCTTTAAGCATGTTTCTGTGATAGTTTGGGGCCAGATTTGTCCTCTGAATGTGACACAACCTGTTAAACCAGTCAAGCCCTACGCTTTCAGAAATAAAGGTCAAAAAGCTGTCACTGGTGTGGTACCTTTTCAAAAGGAACATGTTTGTACCTAAAGGGTCTATTTTGGTACCTTAAAGGAACATATTAGTACTTAAAGTGTGCATATTAAAACCTAATATACAAAAGTGTACCTTTTGAAAAGGTACCACCCCTGTGACGGCTTTTTTACCTTTATTTCTGAGAGTGTACAAAGTGTGTAGGCTGACTATACATTGTCTTTTTCCGGGATGTGTCTCGGTCTGGGTTGGGATGTCTGGGTTTTGCCTTTGTTTTCAAACTTGCTGAAGGTAATGAATGAAAAGTAGTTTGACCAGTAGCGTGCAGGCATTGTATATAATTGAACAATCGTGGCATGCGATCTACATTCAGAACATTCAAAGCAATGCAAATATGTGGACATTCAGAGCTGGGTGGATTGTAGTCCATTAGTGATTACAGATTACATAATAAAAACTGTAGTTAGTATCGTAATCTAGGTTACTCATTTTAGGTATTAATGCACTGCTGACTACATTTTTTAGATTACTTTTAGATTTCTTTTTATCTAACTTGATTTAAATTTATCATTAACAGTACCATACTGATGTAAAAGAGCGAGAGAGAAAAGAAACGGAGCGAGAGAAAAAAATAAAACAGAAATAGACATGAATAGAAACGCGAATGACAAGCTAACCGGCTAATGAATGCTAACGCGCTGCACTCGCAGTTTTAGAATAAAAGCAAACTAATCAGATTAGTTTGATAGATAATATCAGAAATATGGTGGGAATTAAGTTATATTTGATCTCTTTAAACAACAGAGAGTGATAGTAAGAAAGAGATTCAACAGAAAAGTGAAGCTACACGGAGCTACAATCACAAACCACTCAGCAGCACCGCAAACCACACAGCAGCACCAAGTCATCCACAGCGTTGTCGCTATAGGTAGTAGTTGGTGCATATGCTTGGATAATAGTGATGCCATAATCCTGACCAATGAAGCCTTGTGCCTTGTTTCGTTCTACACACCTCAGACAGACCACTAACGTCCCATCTGAACCACTTGATAACTTCCATTTTTCTAATGTGTCCTTGAGTTCCATGTCCCGACTGACGCCAGATGTTTGGCAATGATTAGCCTTACCACATCTTTGTTCCTTCCCTGTAACCGATTTTTTGAAATAGGACCCAGGGTTCCCATAGACCTACGACAGTGCGCTTGTTTGTCCAGGCGACTGCCCAGCTGGCATCTCTATTTAGTTGTCTACTCATGGTTGTTTCTGGTGGGTTGTTTCACAAGGTGATTCCACATCATTTTCCTTGCTAGCTAGTTCTCTAGCATAGGTAACACCATTGACCTCATTGATAAGTTCGTCCGCTGTTTAGATATGAATATATTGAATATTGTGGTGAAAATGTTGACATGCTCTAAAAAAAGATGGTTCTTTTTACACAGTTCTATTTAGAACCATATTGTCCTGAACAACCCTTTTACCAAAATGTTTTTTTTTGTGTGTTATATATTATTACTTGGGTTTAAGCATAAACATGCCCAGTCACAAAAAAAAAAAAAAAGAATAAAAATAAAAACAGTACTCCCCGCATTCTTCTTTCGTGCACATAATAACACATATGCAAGTACAGAAGGAGCATATTGCTTTCATCTCTGCATCCCCTATAACAGTATATTCTTCAAAGGGAGAAATACTCCTTTACCATCATAGCAGTATTGCATCATTCTTGTGGGCACAGCTGCCCCTGAATCACTCCCTGCAAAGAGGACACAAATATCAACTCGTCTTAAAGGAAAAAAAAACAAAGAAGAAGGGATCTCAGCACCTTCTGATGTTTTTTGGCCATAATGACCTTTCAGAGATCCATTCTTGGTTTCCCATGAGGTTGACGCCTTGTAGGGGGGCTCAAGCAGCAACACTTGCCTTCTGATCTTGCCAACAACTGGCGGCCAGCAATAGGATCAGAAGGGGGGCTGAAGGATGCTGGCCATGGTGGGGGATGTAGCGCTCAAAAACTGCTGACTTAACTTTCACCTCCCTAAACTTTTGGATCACTGTCTTAATGCCAGTGCCTGGAAGTCTGGAAGGTGAGACCGGGCATCCAAGAGAAAAGATCTTTCTTCCTCTTTCAGCCCCGAGAGGTTAACCCAAAGATGCCACTCCATGGCCACCCGATCAGCAAGAGATCGGCTGATGGCATGGGCTGTTTGCTTGGTAGCCCAGAGGGCAAGATCGGTTGTACAGTGGAGCTGCAGTACTGCATCTGGATCTACACCCCCACTGCAGTCAGCGTCCTTCAGTAAATCGGCTTGGTTATGCCTGCAGCACCGCCATGGTGTGCAAGGCACCACCAGCCTGGCCCGCCGCCACGTATGGTTTGCCTACTAGTTTTGATGTAAACTGGCAGGGCTTAGAGGGCAAAGCGGGAGCCTTCAAAGAGGACGCCATGCCAGATGAAAGGTAACCTGCTAATGATTCCTCCATCCGGGGCATCCTCGTATACCTGTGTCCCTCCAACCTCTTTACATTAGAACAATTGGATCTAAGGGGTGGAAAACATGAGCAGAAAATGGTTTCTCTCAGGATTTCAACACTACTTTGTGGTGCTCTGTGAGAAATGGAAGGCTCGCGGGAGGCCTGTGACTTGCCAGGAAATGGTCATCTATCTCCTGTTTCTCCACTGACCAATGCAGACTCAGTCTGGCGATGGTGTAGGCTATAACGTTTAGGATATCTCCTGATATGCAGGGACTGGGAAGGAGGAAGCCTCACTCACAATGTCCATCTCAACTCCAGTCACATCTAGTTCCTCAGGACTAGAGCGGGCAAGCAACATGCTCTCCATCGGACCAGAAGAAACCGGCGAGCAGGCTTCTGGATTCAGTGTTAACGCCTTGGAACTGGTGAGAGAGGATTGGCAAAGTGAAAGACCTGTCCCAAGCTCCTCAGCCAGATCCACCTGTGATTCCAATGACTTTAGAAGAGGGTCCTGAGCTACGGGGTGTATTCGCCTGGCTCCCATCCCCCCTAAAGAGAGCCTGGTGGGAGAGGACCATTTTCACTGTGAAACTGTCACAGTGCTCCCTCAAGGGCTGACCAAGGGTGCTCCGCTCCTAAACAAATGACGCAGAGATTGTGTGTGACGTTAGGAGTGATATAATGATCCCACAGCAGCACATTTTCTAAACTTGTTCACTCATTTTACTTTTTCTTGTTAAAAAAAAAAGAATGGTAGTGTAGTTCAGAAGAACAGACATCAGGTACACGTCAGATTTAGAATTTTTGGAAAGGGGCTCAAATCAGCTGGCAAAAAATTTAATCTCTTTAGCCCAATTCGGACGCTAATTGTTTCTCATGGAGACTTAAATGATTTTCAACATTTACAGGGGTTAGTCAGGTGATTTTATTGCTGTCCGAATCCAGAATGCCTGTGTTTTTCTCCCACCACCTGTGTAAAATTCCACGCCAAATTACCTACTGTTTTTTTGACAAACACCAGAGTCATGTGGTAATTTAATTGCCGTCTGAATCAACATCTCTGAGTTTACAAGAAGAAATCGATTCAAAATTCAATGTTTATATCCTTTTTGGCAACTGTCAAACACCATACGGTAACTGTTGCACTTCACTGTAATTTACATGCATATTAATTACTGAAAAAAGTACTAAAATGCTGAAAGGTATTTACAAGGACAATATTTCATAACTGCTCCACCACAGCGAGTGGGAGCTGTTATGAACAAAAAGAAGAAAGAGAAGAAAAGCATTTTAACATTTGAAATGGGTCATTATTATGGCAGAAGCAGGTATGCAATACAGTTAATTTTTTTTAAATATGTATTATATAGGCCTACAATTACATACATAACAATGTAAACCATTTTTGTTTACCTTATTTCTGCTAATCTCCACATTTTTAATGACATCCATAATTTTGAGAGATAAAATGCAAGACAGAAAAACATTTCAACTATAGCACCTCTATTTTCCTATTTTAAACAAGTTAGCATTTAAAAGGAGATTTAAAGGGGGTCATGACATGATAAACTAAATTTCCCTTGATCTTTTGACATAGAAGAGGTCTTTGTATGCTTAATACATTGTGCAAGTTTCAAAACTTAAATGTCCTCATCAACAATAAAAAAGCATTTGTGTAATAATCTGAAATGAGTAGTTGTTTACAATAAGATTGCGATGCCAGGTAGACGATGTGCCGTTCCTGGCTGTGGAAAAACAACATGTTTGTATACGCTGCCGAAGGATCCTGACGTCAGAGAAAAATGGATTCAGTTTATTTTTAGCAAACGCCCCAGTCATGTCAGTGCTAATTTACGCATGTGTTCAGTACATTTCACCATTAACTGTTTTGAGAACAAATCGCAGTATGATGCTGACTTTGCCAAACATACTTTTGCTAAAAGATCAGTGCATGCCAACTGTTCTGGACTCAACAACAGCAAACTGTAAGTAAAGTATTTCATGTAAAAACTATTTTTAAAACGATAATGGCAGTAATGACGGTAATGGATTTTAGCCAATCATAAAAGTGGGTGGTTACACTGACCTCTTAAAGGGAAAACACCCCAAAACCGACTGTTTCAGTCAGAGGATGAGAAACAGGGTGGAAAAAGGTAATAAATCACTACATTTTCCAAAAAACTTTAGTAATATTATAATTAAACCTCAGGGAACATAATAATAAAAAAAAAAACTTGGAAAAAAAAAAAAGAAAAAAGCATGACCCATTTAAATAATCAAATATTAAATAGGATTTTATTGAATATTAATTTATTCGTATTATACAAAGCATATAACATTTTATTTACAGCAGACAATCATGCAACTGGCCACATGAGCAGCGCATTCCCGGGTTCGTAGGATCACAGAACTTGCTTCTCCACTGTGAATAAATCACCATCTGAATCCATGAGTTTTATCACTGAGGTGCCATGTACATTTATTTTTACATATGTCTACTTGAGAAACAATTACCATCCGAATAGGGCTATAGACTTTTTTGTTTGCTGAAATTGGTTAACTGTGTGAATTAGACATTTAGCTAATTTTTTAACCATTTAATGTACTTTCTGAACAAACTGATTTACTTGGACTTTCCAGTGCTTCATTATATAGGACAGTTCAGGATAGTGTGTTGCATTATTGCCTCATCTTCATTGCCTCATAAATTAGTACAAGCTATTTATTATACTTGTATAATATTATATAATATTATATTTGGAAGTGTCTTAGTGCCAAATGCTTGTAGGTCTCAAAGATGACAAATAACTGTATGCTTCTTCTCCTCAGGTTTTCATGACCGTGAAGGCAAGCAGTACTGCCAGAAGTGTTTTCTGGCTCTCTTTGCCTCTCGTTGTCAGGGTTGTTCCCAGCCCATAATGGAGAATTACATCTCAGCTCTAAGTGCTCTGTGGCATCCACAATGCTTTGTTTGTAGGGTAAGTAGTTGCTGGATTCTGAGGTACAATGAATTTGATTGTGTTATACCATATGAAGGGTTGTGATGTTACTGTCAAGGCAGTCTTAAGCCACATGTTGCAATAGTGTACAACAAAACATTTTATAGCTCACTCAAACTTCTTTAGGAAGACCAGGGTTATTGCTTTTTACTCCAGTAAGTATTTCTTATGGTGCGTTTATTATAGATTTATTAACAAAAAAATAAATAAAATAATTCTAATGAACATTTCCGCTGCTAGAAATACAGGGGGAAAAACTTACCCTGATAGGACATTTATGAAGCATCTTCGTTAAAATCTTGTTGAAACCTACCTAAAATCTAGTTAAAATGTAGTTAAAATTATTTGCTCTTGCTTGAATCAGAGCATGATTGATGCCCAGAGCAGATTAGATGTTTGAACATACATATACCAACTGATAGTAAGCTTGCAACAAAATTAAGAAAGAAAAAAAAAAAGTATTTCTACTTTTTTGTCCTCACAAGCTGCACACAAACACAGACAAACAACTTTACCACCATAGTCCAATTCATGAATAAATGACTCTACTGAGTTGTTTCTTTTTTAGTGAATTAAAAATGTACGGCATAACCAACGCAGTCAGATTCATAAACAAATGATTCTTATGAACCAGGTCAATCTAATAAATCCTTGACTGAATAAACTTTGTCAGTGCAGTTAATAAATCAACATCTGACTCGATGAAATGAAGCTCCTAAACAAATTTTAAGGAGGAGCTTGCCCATCTGATCTTCCACTCATTACGTCACTGTGCCATCCTTCTGGTATTTGTCCATGAAATGTTTGATTCTTTGAAGATCTAACTATTTCCACTGACAAGTAGTTCTCTTGCCCTCCATAGTCTCAGCAGTCACCTTCAGAGCCCTATCCACAGCCATCCAGTTGTGGTGTCTCCTGTGTGTGACAATCTCAGCATTCTGATAGGTCCTCAAAATGTAATTCCAGAAGACATCTTTTCCCTTTCCCGGCTAGAATGCCTTATCACAACCTCTAGTCGCCCCGCTATTCACATTCATCATCGTCGTCTTCTTTTCATTCCTTATTTAACACACCTGATTTAGATCAGCCGTTCAAGAGGAGAGAGCTCCATTAACTTAACTGAAATATATAACATTATATTAAATATTTGTATGTTAATTAAATATTAAATAATATCTAAATTTTACTCAAATAAAAGTCTTACCTAGACTAACAAATACTAAAATGCTTACATAGACATCTACATTCACGTCAGAATTTAGAGTAGAAAAAAAATATATATATAGTAGAGATTTTCTTATTTTGGTATTTTTGATGCAAAAACTTTGTAAGGAAACCTCTAAAAAAAAATCACTATTTTCCCATTACTCTATGTAAGAGTCTCAGAAAGATGTTAAACTAAAACCAATATCATGAAAACCAGAACCAAACCAAACTAGAACCAATATCATGTTATTATCATGAGATATTCAGGATATGTTCAGCAAAAATTAGCAGCAGAAAATTATTCAGTGTGATTTTTAGACTAATGATCAAGACTGATCATGAATCGTGTTCACACTTTTATCCAAAGTGATAGTTATTATAAAAACACATTACTAAATAGCGCAAGCTTATTTAGCAATATTAGATTGAAATATTAGAAAAAGCCCCATAAACCCACCCATAGACCCTCCCCTCAAAGAAATCAAGAAAGTAGTCAAAAGTGGACAAAAGAGACAAATTAAAACACCAGGTGTAAACGGGAGCATCTCTCCCTCGACTACCTATGATACTATCAACTAATACACATCTTATTATTATGTGTAGATGGCAATTAATTGGGCAGTCCTTATCCATATTGGCCTTACACACAGTGCTGAAAATGAGAAAATGTACCCCCAACTGTGAGATCAAAAAGACCCAATTTACATCAAATGGCCTACAGCCTTGTGTGCACTAGCATGCCTAAACCATATAGATAACATTAGTACCAAATGTTTTGAGCAGCATTTGGTCACACAAACAAGAGACATATACATTTAGTCATTTAGACGCTTTATTCCAAAGTGACTTACAAATGAAGACAATAGAAGCAATTAAAACCAACAAAAGAGCAATAATAAATTTTATTTAGGGAGAAGTATAATTTCTCCTATTTTTGCCCAAAATTGGACTGAGTGCTAAACACATGGAATGTCTGTTTCACTTATACTGGACGCCAGAGGGTGCACACATGCAGAAACTCCACATATGCCTCACAGAAGTAATAGAAATCATGATGTTCCAGGAAATCCTTATTATGGGCAAAGGCATCCAGCTAGCACTGTGACTGAATAAAAAGAAGATATAAACGCTTTAACTGATCAAACATGAAGACAGTAAACACACGACACGACAATATATGGTTTATCTGTGTTCTTCAAGCCACCTCTGGTATTTAATGTTCATAATATATTTAAGTATATTTATAATCCAATGCTAATCAACATAGACTTTATTATAGTATCCACCTTATTTTTCAACGTGGAAGTAAGCCATTTTCTGTGAATGTGCGAGACTTACGGTTCATTAACTGCTGTAGGGAAATAACGAGAAGAATAACAGTGCCGTGAACGGTAAAACTGGTAAAACTGCACTACAAACCAGTGTGCTCATAATTAAGGTAATACTGTTACGTGGAGGCGTGACAACGGGGTTGGTGGATCCAAATGCAGGCTTTATTCAGAAGAGTGGTCAAAACAGGCAGGGTCGAAACAACAGCAAACAATATAATCCAGGGCAGAGACAAAAGAGTAATCCAAAAAAAAGGCAAAGGTCAGGTCAGGCAGCAAACAATCATAAAAACCAGCTAAGCAGTTCAGGGTCAAAGAACACGAATGCATGGAAACAAGGAAAAACACAGGAACTAGGAAAAGCTACAGGCTAGCAATACTCAGCAGTGTGTGTGTGTGTGCATCTTATATAGTGTGAGACTGATGAGGTGATGAGATACAGGTGATTGCAATGGGTGCTGAGCCCAGGCAAAGGATTATTGGAAATGTAGTCAGGAGTAGAGTGGCAAGAGTCAGGGGTGGAGTTCATGGACACTCCAGCTGGAGATCATGACAGAGCCCCAACCCTTCCCCCCACCCCTTAAGGAGCGGCTTCCAGACGCTTATAAACGAGAACATAAATGAGTCCAGGAGGGAGGTGGAGCGGAGGCGGAACAGGGGGAGGGATGGAGAGCCAGGTCCATGTGGAAGTGAGGGAACTGAGGACTGAGGCAAAGCCAGAGGAGCAGGGTGCCAGGGCAGAGCTGAGGACCACCAGGTCGGAGCAGACAGGACTGAAGATCCCCATGGCGGAGCAGATGAGCACCACAGCAGAGCAGATGGGATCGAAGACCC
Source organism: Sinocyclocheilus rhinocerous (assembly GCF_001515625.1). Lineage (NCBI taxonomy): Eukaryota > Metazoa > Chordata > Actinopteri > Cypriniformes > Cyprinidae > Sinocyclocheilus > Sinocyclocheilus rhinocerous. The sequence goes on from NW_015647020.1 coordinate 296,524, forward strand.
CCACAGCGGAGCAGATGACCACCACAGTAGAGCAGATGGGACTGAAGGTCACCACGGTGTAGCAGATGACCACCAAGGTGGAGCTGATGGAGCAGGGAACCACCATGACGGATCAGGCTGGACTGCAATAAAGAGCACAGAGAGGTTATCAACGGCCTCTGTGGCGAAACAGGACAGGCAGAGAGTTCATAAATGGCCTCCTTGGCCGTGGCTGGACAGACAGAGAGTTCATTAACGGCCTCCTTAGCCGTGACTGGACAGGCAGAAAGTTCACAGATGGCCTCCATGGCCATGACAGGACGATCAGAGGGTTCATAAGTGGGCGCCAGTGCCCTGAGAGGAGATGAGGTGGACACCACCCCCACCTCTGGAGGTTCTGCAGTGAGTGCCGCCACCTCTAGAGGTTCTGTAGCATGTGCCGCCACCTCTGGAGGTTCTGGAGTGAATTCAGGAAGTGGAGCGGGCTCAAGAGTGGACTCGGGGGCTGGAGCGGGCTCCTGAGTGGACTCAGGGACTGGAGCGGGCTCGTGAGTGGACTCCTTACTAAACACTGGGACTGGAGCAGGCTCAGGAGTGGATCCGAGGACTGGTGAAGGCTCGGGAGTGGATTCGGAGACTAGAGCAGGCTCGGGACTGGATTCAGGGACTGGAACAGATGCCACCGTCTCGGGAGATTCTGCAGTGGAGGCTGCCACCTCTGGGGGAACTGTGGTGGTGTGTGTGGCCCAAACACATAAAATGGCACTCTGGAATGGCGGCCATGACGGGATGAGACTCTGGAACGGTGGCCATCTTGGGAAGAGGCTCTGGTGTGGCGGCCATGTGAAGAGGCTCTGAACTGGTAGCCATAACGGGACCAGGCTCTGGAGTGGCAGATACTGCAGGAGTGCCGTGTTCCTCCTCCACAACACCCACAGTAAATGCAGAGCCACTCAATTGGAGTGCCAGATCAATGTAAAGCTCCAGAGTCCAGTGAGGATCATGCAAAGGCATGAGTGAACTGAGCGGCTCAGATAGCCCACCACAAAAAAATATCATCAGGCATACCTGGTCAAAAGGTGTTAAATAAGCCAGTCCAATAAAGTCCTCCACATAGTCCTCAATGGGTCGATCTCCCTGACGGAGACGAATTAACTGTGCTGCTGGATTCATGATAAGCCTGGGACGCTCAATAAAGCAGATGGATCCGGGTGGGCTCAGTATTCTGTAACGTGGAGGCGTGATAACGGGATTGGTGGATCCAAATGCAGGCTTTATTCAGAAGAGTGATCAAAACAGGCAGGGTCGAAACAACAGCAAACAATATAATCCAAGGCAGAGACAAAAGAGTAATCCACAAAAACAGGCAAAGGTCAGGTCAGGCAGCAAACAATCATAAAAACCAGGTAAGCAGTCCAGGGTCAAAGAACACAAAGGCAAGGAAACACAGAAAAACACAGGAACTCAGAAAAGCTACAGGCTAGCAATACTCAGCAGAGTGTGTGCGTATGTGAGTGCATCTTATATAGTGTGAGACTGATGAGGTGATGAGATACAGGTGATTGCAATGGGTGCTGAGTCCGGGCAAAGGGTTATGGGAAATGTAGTCTGGGGTTGAGTGGCAAGATTCAGGGGTGGAGTGCCCTCTGGTGGAGTTCATGGACACTCCAGCTGGAGATTGTGACAAATACATTAAAATAATATGGTTAGATCACCAGTTTGCAATATCAAGCAGCAAAACTAGCTGTTTTGTACAGCTAAAAATAGCTGGAAGCAAATGAGACCGGAAGCCAGACACATTAAATTTACAAATGGCTGTGCCCACACTTACGGGAAAAATAAGTTGGATAGAAAATTTTGTCATCATTTACTCACCCTCCACTTGTTACAAACCTGTATGAGTTTCTTTCTTCTGTTGAACACAAAAGAAGATATTTAGAAAAATGTTGGTATTTGAACAGTTGATGGGCACCATTGACTTCCACAGTGGGAAAAAAAACCTATGGAAGTCAGTGGCGTGTTGCTTTTTCAAATGCATGTTATAAGTGACTCAAACTCACAGCGCTTGCAGAGATCAAGCAGCATTTACTACTGTGCAGGTATTTAATTAAAAATCAATCTGTCTAATATTTGCTACTTTTGAGCGCAAATTATAATAAAAATACATTAATATTTAGCATGACGCAGGCCACAAAATTAATGCAGATGGGCCAGACGCCCCTACCATATTGTGATGATGCCCTGTCAGGCCGGAGCGATGATTCAAAAACATGAAAACCCATTACAAACGAGGCATTCGTTGCATCCAGTGGGGACATAATTATGGATTATAATGACTTATACTGTCTTTTTTCGCGTTGCGTTGCGTTGCATCGCATCGCGCCGTGCCGCGTAAACATAAAACCATGTCTGCATTTGTGAAGCGGGCTGG
>NW_015647020.1:299261-303775 GCF_001515625.1 Sinocyclocheilus rhinocerous
TTTTATAAAGAATATCTCTTTGGATTTGAGACTTTAGTCTTTGCAACTTTACAGATCTTCTTTATGCACCAAGAGCTTGTAACACTCCAAAGAGAAAGGAAAAATTGAAATCGCATCATATGACCCCTTTAAACTTTTTTTTACTAAACTTTTTTACTAAACTAAACTATGTAAACATTCACACATTTAACTCTCAGTAGGGAGATTAGAGACTTGTAGAAGCCCCCACACTGAAAACTATACTGAGGGGGTATAATATGCTTTTATCAGTGTTTTTTTTTTTTTATAAACATGGCTCAATATAACATTGTGACTATAGTAAAAAAAAAGCTTTTACTGTTCTAAAAACACAGATTTGTGAGCATTATTGGAATTGAAGAATTTGGAAATAAACCCAAAACACGTCAACATTGTCTTGTGGTGAATTTGGCCAATCGTGAAACAGCTGTGTCGTCATCAGCACTCCTGCAATCGCTCTGAAATAGCTTTCTAAACGATCTCACGGTACTTTGATGCTATATGTCACAGTGACGTGGCGTCGGCGCTGTCTTAAGTCAGACAAAATTTCTAACCAGCATGCACTGCTTAAAGTCAAATTTCGATTGATCTGCACTGCGCCACATTAAATGTGCAATAGGTGATTGTCTTCAGAAACATTTTTTGTTAATTAGCATAACTCTGCACACCCTGTTCGCACAGACAGGATACGTCATCAGCGCATTCACGCACGCTATGCAGACAGAGTGAGAATGGCAGACAAACATCAACAACCCGATCTTCCTTCATGGTATTGTAGTACTTTTAAAGTTTTTTCACCCGTGAATGATACATGATGTAGCCCAGCGGTTCCCAATTCCAGTCCTCACGCCCCGCGATCTGCATATTTTGCATGTCTCGCTTAGTTACACACCCGATTCAGGCGATTTACAGGGAGGGTGGGACGTTCGCTTTCAGTGCTATCAGGCTAAAGTTAGCATTTTCCAAGATCTCCTACTAAACCTTTAAGTCGAACACACCTATTCTTAAAGTGCCCCTATTATGCTATTTCCAATATTGCCTATCATGCAGTGTGTAATGTAGCTGTATGTGAATGAAAACGATCTGCAAAGTTGTAAAGCTGAAAGTGCACGATAAATAAAGTTATTGTCTCCCAAAATAAAGAATCGACTCTGAACAGCTGAAACGAGTCGTTAGTAATTCGAATCCCACTTCCGTAACGTGGGTAACACATTTGCATAATGGGCACCTATGTTCCAAGTTGGCCGGCAGCGAACAACTTGACCCCACCCACAAACATGTCATTCTACTGACGATTGCTTCTCTAATCTCGAGGAGTTCAACATGGGATTCACAAAATGCTTGCTGTTGAAAGATGGATCAGTATCATATTTATTTGGACCAGCTGCTCCACTGAATCACAACCTGTAAGTATGATAAATAATAGATGTTTATATTTTCTATAGAGCGTTCAAAATACAGAACTATTGAAATAGGCGTATCGTTTCCGAAACGCGCTGTGTGCCGTAGACCAATCACAACAGACTAGGCCATCTGACCAATCAGAGCAGAGCAGGCTCACGGAAAGGAGGGGTTTTGAGAGACTGAATCTTTGAACTGCTTCGAACGAATCGTTAGAGAATCGCTGGAAAATGAGGTGATATTAAATGCATATTTTGAGAAAACAAAAGCGTTTTTTGACCTTGCATGCATGTAATCCTATTGTAGTAGACTCCCAAAACAATATTAGGAACCGTAAAAATGGCATAATAGGGGCACTTTAAATCTGTAATCCCACAAAGTCATTCAGATTTAGAATGAAAGTGAGAAAACTATGAAATTTTTTGATTAACTGTTCTTTTGAGAGATTTCCATGGTAATGAACATGGCAATGTTAATGTATTTGGTCTTGGTGGAAAAGATCTGCTGTGCTGCTGCTACTGCAGAGCAAGTACAGAGACTTGCTACTGCCAATACATCCACAGACATGCTGCTGTAAACATGTAAGTCATGCTGCTGCTGCAAATATAACATACATGAAATTACCCTTCAACAAAGCAGAAGACATGGGAAATGAACAATTCATGAACAATGCTCCAAAGAGCCACGAGAACCAAATGTTTTACTTTCTATGTGGGCCTTGGCTACTACACCCAATGGCTTAAGTCAAGTGGCCTATATGACCATGTGTGCTTGGGCTACCACGCTGAATGGCTTAACTCTAGTGGCCTAAAATATGTGTGCATTGGCTACCATGCTGAATGACTTAACTCTAGTTAGAAATGCGCAATATTGGCTTCCGTTTTGGCAATGTGAGGTAAAGACGACAGAACAATGTATGATTCCAGTTGCTTCATCCAGCACAAGTTCGTTATGAAGACAAGACATTCCTTTTCAATACGCCAGATGAAGCTCAGCATTTTTACGATCAGCGGATTGCTACATGTGAATAACTCTTGATATCATGGCAGCAATATTGTGAATTACATAAGAGAAGAAACAATGTTGACTTTTAGGTAGGCCTAAGACACTATTATGACTGAAAAACCTGTTTCAATACACCCCTCTTTTTACGTTATATATATTTTTTTGTTTTAGAGAGGTTTATATGTTTTCCTCGGCGCTGACAATTGCAATGCCTTCTTTTTATAATTCATTGTGTATATCATCGATCCTAGATTTGATATCAGGTTTAACTCTAAGCGATAGGTGTGCACTTTCTTTTTAGGGTCTTCCTTTGCCTTGTTAATTATAATGACTTATTTTGATAATTCATTGAATATGTCACTGATCTTATATTCGATATCAGGTTTAAAACTTTAAGTGATATGTCTGCTATATTACAAATGCACTTTATTTATCTGTGCTACTGTAATTTACAGGCTGTTCAATTGTATTGATGATGAAAAACTCCACTGTTGATTGGCCAAGGTTTGTTTTGCATTTACAGTTTTGTAATTTTGCGATACTGTGTCTATTAATAGTGCTTCAGGTCCACTTACACACTTATTGGTATGCTTGATTCTGCATTTCACGCTTAGCTTTGATTACATTACGTTGGGAGCTCTGTGACAAATTGAAACGTACATGGAGATTGTTGTGAGCTGCGGTTTGTCATTGTTCAACTGACAAGTCTAGAATGTATTATATTTTGGGGTATTTGTCAAGGTTTACCATTTGCCTTTTATTCCTTTTTCTTTTTCTCTCTTTCCTCCTCCTCTTCCCTATTTTCAGTCACAGAAGATATATTTTTGTGGATACGGTATTTGGGCACACAGACAACTGTCGATAAACAATGGTAGATACGGGTAATAAAGTGAAAAGTTATTAGTTTTAGCTTTGTTAGTTGGAATGTTAGAGGTTTAGACCAGTGAAAAGAACTTGTATATTTACACTTCTGAAGAGACTAAAAACAGAAATAGCCTTTCTACAGGAAACACACCTATGTATTGAAGATCATAACCGACTTAGAAAAACTTGGGTTGGCCAGGTCTACCTCACCAGTTTTAACCATAGGGCTAGGGGTGCAGCCCTAATAATTCATAAAAGAGTACTATTTACTGCATCTGGAATGATTTCAGATCCTCAAGGGTGGTACATCATTGTATCTGGCCATCTTTTTAGCACGCCAGTAGTCCTGGTCAGTATCTACACACCCAAATGGGATGACATTAACTTTATGAAAAAAATATTTTCTTTGTTACTAGATTTAAACACTTACCATCTTATATTTGGTGTAGATTTGAATTGTGTAAGGGATACAGCCATGTCAAGTCAAGTCACCTTTATTTGTATAGTGCTTTATACAATACTGGTTGTGTCAAAGCAGCTTTACAGAGTCAAACAGGAAAATAGTTTGTCAATGATGCAAGAAGACAATAACAGAGTCATTTTTTTAGCTAAAATCAGTTCATTGATGATTCAGTGATGTCATCATCCAGTTCAGTTCTCTTCCAATAGTGTCTGTGCAATCAGTCAAGCGTCCCCAACTAAGCAAGTCAAAGGCGACAGTGGCAAGGAACCAAAACTCCATCGGTGACAAGAATGGAGAAAAAACCTTGGGAGAAACCCGGCTCAGTCGGGGGGCCAGTTCTCCTCTAGATCGCCATGGATCACTCCAACCCTAAACTGTACCTCCTTTAAAAATGTCTCAGATTTTTGCTGGATATATGACTCAAATAGGCTGTGTGGATCCATGGAGGTTCTTATTTCCTGATAAAAAGAATTCTCTTGCTTTTCACATGTCCACCAGATGTACTCAAGATTAGATTATTAATTTTATTGATAAAAGGTTTATCCCTGCAATAAAAAACATAGAATACTCTACTATTGTTGAATCGGACCACACCCCCGTAATTCCTTATATGTGACTCTGGACCACAAAACCAGTCTTAAGTCGCTGGTGTATATTTTTAGCAATAGCCAAAAAAACATTGTATGGGCCAAAATTATCGATTTTTCTTTTATGCCAAAAATCATTAGGATATTAAGTAAAGATCATGTTCCATGAAGAAATT
>NW_015647020.1:303989-353851 GCF_001515625.1 Sinocyclocheilus rhinocerous
AGTTGTATCTCGGCCAAATATTGTCCTATCCTAACAAACCATACATCAATGGAAATATTTCAGATGATGCATAAATCTCAATTTTGAAAAATTGACACTTAAGACTGTTTTTGTGGTCCATGGTCACATACATGTTTTTGTTATAACTACCCAACGCGCCAGTATGGAGGCTAAACACAACTTTACTTTCAGACGCCAATTTTTGCCAATTCATATTTTGTGTGATTGACAATTTTCTACTAATGAATAAAACAGACTCTATATCACCGTCATTATTATGGGAGACATTCAAGGTTGTAATTATAGAATGCCAAACCTGTCAAAATTAGAAATAAATAAATAAATACATAAATAAATATAAAAAGCAATAAATAAATTAAATATATATAAATAAATATACAAAGAAAATTAAAAAAGCAAAAATAAATAATTATTTCTACTTTTACTTCCTTATTTATGTATATTTTTAATTTCCATTTATTTTTTTTATTTATACATTTCTTTATTTCTACTTTTATTTATTTCCACATTTATGTATTTTTTACATATTTATTTCCACATTTATTTATTTATACATTTATTTATTTTCACAATTATGTATTTCTACATTTCTTTGTCTATAGGGTAATGAGGAGGGCGTGTTTTACCTCAGTAATAGCAATCGAGCCAGAGCAGGTGAGGAGTAAGCTTTGAGGCCACAGTGATACCTTGTGGTGTGCCCAAACGGACCATTTATCCAATATTACCACTTGCCATTGTGTTGCGTATACTACATCAGTTAACTAAGTGAACGTGAAGCAGGTGCTTGCTCAGCAAAATATGTCTGTAGGTATGTTGCACGTGTTGACACGCGCCCATGAGTTAACAAATATGCATAGCATGTTTTTATTTTTACCATCATACTTAAAAAATACTTAACTGCGTTCAAATGAATGTGTTACCCAGATTATTGTATTTGTTTCAGAGTCTCCCAATTTTCCTGCCAAAGTCCTTTTTTCAGTCGACCAATAGGTTGCTGTCCTCTTTTATATAGGTTGGCAAAAAGGCAAGGGTTGTGGCAAGGGGTCATAATGTCTGTTCCCTCTATCAGGGAACGAGTTCAAAACATTCCCTATCTATCTGTCACTACGAGTTATGTCGTGACGACATTAGGGGACCTATGGAAAGTGCCATAACCACTGAACATCATTACTACTGAGGTGCTGCAAATGCTGACAAGCCGCTGCGTGCCAAGGCAAATTCCAATGCATAAGTCGTAACCTTCCCAACGCCCCAGAGCAAATTCAATGACTGGTGCTAAGGAATTTCAAGTTCTGGAAAAAGATTTCAGATCTTTTTCCATTTTTTTCAGCAAGGCTAGATGAAAACATTCCCTTGTGAAGGGGAAATGGTGCAGCAAGCGTGACACCGAGCCAGTTCTTCCAGCCACTTACCTATCACCCAACACACGGGAAGACACCGGCTCTACGTGAAGGTTGTTAAACCTTGCGAAGGTGTTAGGTGTCACCCAGCCCACAGCTCTGCAGATGTTTTGCCAGAGAGGCGCAGTGTGCCAAAGCCCAGGAGGAAGCTACACTCCGAGTGGAATGAGCTCTCACCCCCAGGGGGCACAGCTCACCTTGGTATTGGTACGCCAAGGCGATGGCATCCACTATCCAGTGGGCCAAACTCTGCTTGGAGACAGCTTTCCCTTTCTGCTGGCCTCCTTATAAGACAATGAGCTGCTCAGAGCTTCGGAAGCTCCAGGTGCACTCCACATACAGTGGGAAAAATATTTATTTGATCCCCTGCTGATTTTATAAGTTTGACCCAAAGAAATGAAGGGTCTGTAATTTTTATGGTAGGTTTATTTTAACGTATAGAGACAGAATACTAACCAAAAAATCCAGGAAAAAAACACATTATATCAAGGTTAGAAATTGATTTGCATTTCAGTGAGTGAAATAAGTATTTGATCCCCAAGCAAAACATGAATAGTACACCATAGTACTTGGTGCAGAAACCCTTGTTGGCAAGCACAGAGGTAAGACGTTTTTTGTAGTTGGTCACCAGGGGCTGGTCGCACCAGCTAGACGTAAAAAAGCTAGGTGTAAGCCCTACTCTGGGCTTTGCAACGTCCAGCTTTACAATAAATATTTACATCTGTTGCTAAAACTAAAACTATGATCAGGTGCAACTACGCCCGGTGTAGACAATGCGCGTGCGTCCATGCTGACACATTCTCCCGCAGTGATGGCTGAAGCGGGATTTATACTTTCGCCTGGCTCTGCTCCACGAGCCTCCGTTGACTGCGCGCGCACCTTCCCAAATGGACGAGGCTTTTTATCGCGTTCGCCATTGTACTATTCTTTGAAACGACAGGGGGCGACGAGGAGTAATTGTCCTCTAAAACCATCGGGAATCACATGTGAGAAGAAGTCATTTGCCAGTACAAGATTTCTCGCGTGATGAATGAGTTGATAAATTAATAATTTCTTTATGTACAAACTGATTAAAACAATCTTAAACTATTGGCTTTATTTTGCATCCAACACAAGACAACTTTAAGTAAATAGTGTATAAATAGTATCTAATTGAATTCTAATTCTATTTTTATACAATACAAGACATCATAACAAGTGAAGTCACCGCGCCATGATTTTATTGAGTAAACATTTTCTAACAAGTCCGCGTTTTTTATATCTGAAGTCTCCCTGCACATTCCCATGACAGATTTCTTCAAATGAACATGAAAAATTAAGGCAGCAGGTTAAGTAAAATATAATGAATGTAATACAATGCTTCTCTCTAGAGTTATTTTTTTCTAACTGACTATCGAGTTTATGTACAATGAATGTCTTTCCTGAGGTAAATGTGACTTTGTGTTACTGACGTCTTTCTGTGGCTGAAAATCCACATTCATATTTTGTATTTTATGATAAAACTGACAGAATTTGAATTTGATATGAAAAAACTGGTCTGTGCGATGAATAAATTTACCATTGTAGCACGCGTACGATAGTACAGTTTTGCATGTTCATAACAGCCGCTTAATAGTGTGTGAAGTGATTTTGTTCTGCTTGTTTGTGTGTGTGTGTGTGTGTGTGTGTGTGTGTGTGTGATATTGACGGCGCACTGCTATTATACATGGTAGTTGTAGTCTATTGTGCGATTAAAACTCGTATCCCTGCTGCATTGAGTCATTTCATACAACTCCATTTCCCACAATTCCTAAGTAACGCGCCCATAATTTCTACGCAGCTCCTAGTTAAGCGTGTTGACGGGAAAAATGAAGCAATATTTTCAAGTCATCCACGAAACCCCCAAACGAGCCTGTGAGGAAGAAACGACAGAAGCAACTTTACCAAATGAAAGTAAGGGAGACACAAAAAAGAAAATTTATAGATACAACCCCAAGGGGAAAAAGGATTTTCCTTGGTTAATTTTCGATGCAGACCAACAGCTCTTGTTTTGTAGCTGGTGCAAGGAGGCTCCAGAAAAGATTAAAGTAGACAACCCCTTTGTGATGGGTAACAGCATTTTTAAAAAGGATAACATAAAAAACACAGCTCTTCCCAGCGTCATCTTCTTGCAAGAGATGCATTCATGGCCAAACAACAACCTGAGCGGGCTGGCACGCTGCTGCACACCCTCAGATCCCAGGCAGCCAAAGCAGATGATGCTGCTTTCCGTGAAGTTAAAATGAAAATGAATGTGGCGTATTGCATCGCTAAAGAAGAACATCCTTTCACAAAGTTTAAACCGTTGATTTTGTTCTGCAAAAAGAATGGAGCCGACATAACGCCATCTTATGATAACCACGTACGATGTAGAGAGATAATTTCTATGATAGTTGATGAAATGAAATCCGATCTGGCGGATGAAATTAGAGCAAGCTGCTACCTTTCTGTGATGATCGACGGGGACACGGACGCATCGAACAAGGAATGCGAAATGGTCTATGTTCGAATCCTTCAGAATGGAAAGCCAGCAAACAAGCTGATCGGGCAACAGGAACTAAAATACAGTCAAGTCAAGTCAAGTCACCTTTATTTATATAGCGCTTTTAACAATACAGATTGTGTCAAAGCAACTGAACAGCATTAATTAGGAAAATAGTGTGTCAATAATGCAAAATGACAATAGTAAACACTAATTTTCCAGTTAAAGACAGTTCATCATTGAATCAGTGATGTCTTCATTCAGCTCAGTTCAGTTTAAATAGTATATGTGCAAGTCCCGGCGCTGGGTCTGCCTCACCAACAGGTCGCGGATCTGCTTCTCCACGGCCTCCAGCTCCAGCTGCACCGAATGCAGCTTGAACGTGTCCTCACCTGGCAGCATCTCTCTACTAGTAGTGAAGCTGTGGAATTTAGTTATTAAGAAATATATGCTTCAATACAGCCATGCATTAGGTGAGTATAGGTTACTATTAGGGTGTTTTTCAATAATGAGACAATAATTCAAACAATTTATACAGAGTTCCTTGTACTTTTGATTAATTTAAGTTATCTATGTCATTTAAGGAGTTCTACAAGCCACCAAGACTGCTTTTGAGCAGCTAGGATAGGAGACCGATTGAATAAACAAGCTAGTAGGCTTTGGAGCGGATGGAGCTGCAGTGAATATAGGATGACATGGAGGTGTCACTGCCCTGCTTAAAGAAGAGGTCAGGAAGCATGTAGTTCCATTCCACTGCATGCATCACAGGTAAATTTGATTATTGCTTTGTTTAGATACACTGAAAGTAGTCTGATATACATACAAAATTGGTATAGGTAATTTCATTCATAGTCAGAACAGTAATAACTTCCTAATTACTAAAGGTAAATTGTAAACATTAAGACTTTGATGCACCATATCACACATGTACTTACTTAATAAATATATAAATAAGCTTTTACACTGCTTTTCATTTAGATTGGAATTGGCTATGCTGACTGTCCAAAAAAAGGAGCCCATGGTAGCTAAACTTTATGACCTCCTCTTCTTGCTATGGAAAACATTCCACTATAGCCCAAAGTCTCTGAGGGAGCTGCAGGCATTGGGCAAAACGCTGGGTGTTAACATCAGTAACCCTTCCAATGTCAAAGGCACACGCTGGATTCCTCATGTGCATTACATGCACTTCTCAAATCGGCTGGACAGAATGAACAGGACAGCGGCCAGTATGCTGCAACCCTACAACACATGAGCAACCTGTCTGCATCTTCTCCCTCTGCTGAAATGAAAGGCAGAGCTAAGAAGGTAATACATTTCAAATTGGGCTGCTCAATCCTTTTTTTAACGTTGTTTCATTAAATTGTTCCTTTTTCTACAATTTCTAAAAATATAATTTTTCAGATCAAGCGTGAGATGGAGCGTGCAGGGTTCTGCGCATTTTGCCACTTTATGGCTGATGTATTTGTAGAAATAGGGAGCCTTAGCCGTATCCTACAGGGAAATGACTTGATCTTACCCAAGGCCTCTGCTGAGCTACAGAGAACAGTGTCTGAATTGGAAGAAATTAAGTTGAGGCCTAAACCAGGAGGGATGTTAGAGAATTTTCTGAGCATACAGCGTGAGGGAGGGACTGTTACTTTTCAGGTGTGATACAATAGCAAATAAGAGATTTACAAAATAAATTAATCTTAATGAAATGGCAACTGTATTTTGCTATTGGTGTTAACATTTTTCAGAGTGTGGAGCTGAAAGGGCAAATTCCCTTGACTGGTGATGCTTTCAGCAGTCTCCATGTGGCAGCAACTGTTGACATTGCAGTAGAAGAAATAAGATCACGCTTCAGTTGTTTGCTGAATCAGTCAGGGGAAGGTGTAGTTGAATGGTTCAGAATATTCAACCATGATGCATGGCCAGAGAGTCAAGCTGCATTACTGGACTATGGCAGGGCAGAGGTTCAGTCTCTTCTCCAACATTTTGACAAGCTTCTTAGAAAGTGAGGGCAGATAAGTGATTAGGTGTTATGTGTTTTATGAATCTATCAAAGAACATTCAATGTTTTAATTTTACCAAATTTCTGATGTCTAAATATCCTCACACAATATTTTCTCCCCTAATCTTTCTCTCTGCATCATTACTGACAAAGTGGTGGATGTCAGAGTGACCTGGTCCATCAGGAATGGCAGCAGCTGAAGCCCCTAATCAGGACCACCTTTCAAGCGTGAGATGGAGCGTGCAGAGTTCTGCGCCTTTTGCCACTTTATGGCTGATGTATTTGCAGAAATAGGGAACCTTAGCCGTATCCTACAGGGAAATGACTTGATCTTACCCAAGGCCTCTGCTGAGCTACAGAGAACAGTGTCTGAATTGGAAGAAATTAAGTTGAGGCCTAAACCAGGAGGGATGTTAGAGAATTTTCTGAGCATACAGCGTGAGGGAGGGACTGTTACTTTTCAGGTGTGATACAATAGCAAATAAGAGATTTACAAAATAAATTAATCTTAATGAAATGGCAACTGTATTTTGCTATTGGTGTTAACATTTTTCAGAGTGTGGAGCTGAAAGGGCAAATTCCCTTGACTGGTGATGCATTCAGCAGTCTCCATGTGGCAGCAACTGTTGAAATTGCAGTAGAAGAAATAAGATCACGCTTCAGTTGTTTGCTGAATCAGTCAGGGGAAGGTGAAGTTAAATGCTTCAGAATATTCAACCATGATGCATGGCCAGAGAGTCAAGCTGCATTACTGGACTATGGCAGGGCAGAGGTTCAGCCTCTTCTACAACATTTTGACAAGCTTCTTAGAAAGTGAGGGCAGATAAGTGATTAGGTGATATGTGTTTTATGAATCTATCAAAGAACATTCAGTGTTTTAATTTTACCAAATTTAGTCTAAATGTCCCCACACCATATTTTTTTTTGAAGCCCCTAATTTAAAGCCCTTAATCAGGACCACTTTTGCAGACAAGTCATACCTAGGGCTGTGGCAGACACTTCTCACCAAGGAGCCATATTGCTCAGACTTTAAGGTATGTGGGCTATTCTTAACATTCTTCACAATTTACAAAATTGTGTCTACTTTCCTGAATAAATCGAGTTTTACATATTTACATTTATTTCAGAACTTTCTGCACTTGACTGAAAAACTGCTTGTGATGCCAATCTCGTCCGCTCAGTGTGAGCGAGGATTTTCAGCCCAGAATCGAATAAAGAACATTGCCCGCAGCAGCCTCCATGTCTCCACTGCTGAGGACTTAATCCGTATCAGCGCAGAAGGCTGACCATTGGAGGAATTCAATCCAAATCGGATAGCAGCTAAATGGATGACCTCTTCTAAAAGGGCCAGGAGACCAAATACAAAAGAGTGGCCAGCAGACATGCTAGATCTGTGACACATACACTATGCACTAAATTAAAAAAAGATGCAACTGTTGATAGTATTAGTCTCAAAGGAGTTTCATGGTATAGGTTTGTTTGCTAGTTTGCAAATTTAGTGTTTTATTTAGAGCTTTTATTTAGTGATGTCTGCCTACAGATCTATTCTACTTTGATGTGTAATGTTGAGGTGTAAGAGGTGTTGTTTCTGCACTCTTCCATTTTTAGCAAATAAAGAAAAAAACTTTGTCTAAAACAATTTTTGTGATAGTTTGTATTTTTTGTGCTCTGTATGGAAAATCAATGTAAGTAATGAACTCCATTACTTGTGTTTGTTTTCAGACATGATAACTTGATAATGATGAAGTTTTATGTTTGTGCTACAACAGTTTGGCCTGTGCTACAAAACTTTCAACCTCTGTAGCACCACCCTTACGAAAAAGAAGTTTATTCAAGTGTGCTCTTAGTATACTTCTTTTAAACTAAAAACAGGAAAGTATACTTTAGGTCTACTTTTTATGTACTTTTCTGACATGGGCTTTATGTACTTCTCAGAACTATACTTAAAATGACATTTAAGTATACTTGACTTATACTTAGAAAAAGTCTAAATATATTTGAGCTATACTTGTGCTTCGAAAATCCGTGTTTTCATTGTTATACGGTAGGGGGCGCTATTACACATCTTCTGTACAGAATTTCCAAAACACAAGCGAAGAAGAAACCGAATCAACAGATGCTTCCACATGTATTCTAACACAATCATCAGACATAAAACAGCATCAAAACTGTGTAACGTTATGGAATAAAATGTCGACCAATGAACACTTACAAGTATACTACTAGTAGACTGATATTTGTATACTTACTACATAAAGTATACTTAAATATACTTGAACTTTACTTAAGTATACTTAATAAAATAAACTTGAAGTATACTACTTTTTGGTAAGGGCAGTGCTATGTGCAAAAAAAAGTTAACATACAGCCCTGGTCTTGTAAGCCCATTCAAGCCTTGTGCAGATCTAGGTCTCTGACATCCTTTGACAGCTCTTTGGTCTTGCCCATGGTGGTGTGGTTGATTTTCTGTGTCTATCTGTTAAAATAAACCTACCATAAACATTACAGACCCTTCATTTCTTCATAAGTGGGCAAACTTACAAAATCAGCAGGGGAACAAATAAATATTTTCCCCACTGTATATGCGCAGGACTCTTACGGGACACAGCAGTCCCAGAAGGGAGTGATGGGAACCTTGGGCACGTATCCAGGCTGGGGTCTCAGGACAATGTGAGAGTAGGCCGGCCCAAACTGAAAATGCTTGTAGGTCCCCAACCCTCTTGATGGAAGTGAGCATGGTCAGGAGCACTGTCTTAAGAGACAGGATCTTAAGCTCAACTGACTCAAGTGGCTCAAGGGGATCCCTCTGACGTCCAGCCAGGACAAGAGAGAGATCCCAGGAGGGTACGAAGGGTGGCCTAGGAGGGTTCAACCGCCTAGCACCCCTCAGGAACCTGATGACCAGGTCATGCTTTTCTAGGAACCGGCCGTCCACTGCATCGTGATGCGCTGCGATAGCAGCAACATACACTTTCAGGGTGGAGGGTGACAACCTACGCTCCAACCTTTCTTGCAGGAAAGAAAGCACGACTCCGATCTGGCAGTTTTGGGGGTCTTCTCGGTGAGAAGAGCCCCAAACCATGAACAGACTCCACTTCAAGGCATAAGCTCGCCTGGTAGAGGGAGCTCTAGCTTGAATGATGGTGTCAACCACTGCCAGGGGCAGATCACTTAAGCCTGCCACGTCCCGTCCAGGAACCACACGTGGAGGTTCCAGAGGTTTGGACACGGGTGCCATATAGTGCCCCGCCCCTGAGAAAGAAGGTGCTTCCTCAGCGGGATGTGCCAGAGAGAGGCTGTCGCGAGGAGCATGAGTTCCAAAGACCAGGTACGGGTGGGGCATTAAGGCACAACCAGCAGGACCTGTTCCTCGTCCTCTCTGACCTTGCACGTTGTCTATGCGAGGAGACTCACTGGGAGAAATGCATACTTGCGAAGACCCCAGGGCCAGCTATGTGCCAGTATGTCTGTGCCGAGGGGGACCTCGATCAGGGAATAGTATAACTACGTGGGAGGTTTTGTGGGAAGCAAACAGGTTTACCTGAGCTTCCCCTAATCAATTCCAGATCAGCTGAACCACCTGGGGATGGAGTCGGCATTCTCTGGGGAAAGTGAGCTGTTGTGAGAGTGCATCTGCTGCACGGTTGAGCTCCCCCGGAATGTGGACGGGCCACAGTGAGTTGAGCCGTGTCTGACTCCAGAGGAGGAGATGGCGGGCAAGTTGCGACATGCGACGTGATCAAAGACCTCCTTGACAGTTGATGTATAATACAGCCGCAGTATTGTCCGTGAGGACCAACAAGTGCTTGCTCTTCAGCATTGGCCGGAACTGTTGCAGAGCTAGGAGCACTGCCAGCAACTCCAGGCAGTTGATGTGCCAAAGCAGTTGAGGCCTTGTCCAGAACCCTGAGGCTGCCTGCCCGTTGCATGGCTCACCTGGCAAACTGAATCGCATAGCAGCTCTACAGGGCAATCGCTGCGTGAGGAGTGAGAGGTCCGTGGGGACTGGCCCGGCGGATTAGCTCTCACTGTAATCCTCATATCTCCCAAAGCACTAGCCGGCTGTCCTCTGCTTGGAGCAGAGAAACCGGGATGGGTAGTGACAGAGGGGTCTGCTCCTTTCCCTTTAAGAAAGGAGAGATGCGATTGCAGCGTTCCCATGGTCATGCGCTCGCAGTGCGGGCATGAACCATCTGTGAACGCATCTTCAGCTTGCTGTATGCCCAGACATGAAGACAGCACTCATGGCCATCATCAGAGGAGAGGAAACAACCTCAAACAAGAGGACACGGATGGAGCGGCATCTTTAAAAAGACGTGAGTCGTCCGAGATTTGCTCTTTTAGAGGAAACTGCTCTTTAAGTTGAAGCGTCCAGGGGAATCGCTGAATCAGGCACACCTCTGTACACACTGTAACGCCAACCCGGAACAGCCCTCAGAGGTGAAATGGCTTTGTGAATTGCACTCTCATACAATCAATCGGCACTGAAGCAAAAATCTGAATGAGTGAATAGACGCTGCCGCCTTATATACCCGTGTGTACAGGGGAGTGGCTTGGCATGCAAAATCCACTCGCCAATTCTCATTTGTGATGATTGGGGCTCCCAAGTAAGACCCCTAATGTCGTCACAGCATAACTCGTAGTGACCGACAGATAGGGAACAATGAAGTCACCATTCTTACCAACGCAGTTCTCCTCAAGTCCAGTTGTAATTTCGACTCTCAAAATGTATAATCAGTTTAAACAAGCATTTCAATTCACAGACTTCTCCTTGGAAACCTCCATATGTAATAATAATCTTTTCCCAGCTGCCAAGCTAGATTCTACTTTCAAGCAATGGCAGGACCTCGGCCTAGTTAAATGTAGTGACTTTTTCATTGACAGTATTTTTTGCTAATTACAATGATCTGGTTCAAAAATTTAATCTTCAAAAGTAAGATTTTATTTCAATATCTTCAGGTTTGTCACTTTATTCAGGCACATTGCTCTGTTTTGCCTCAAATGCCCTCTGAATCACGACTTGGTTCTTAAGGCCCCTACACACCTCAAGGGCTTTATTTGCAAATATATATAACTTAATTATGACATTCCAAAATATATCACTAGAGAAGATCAAAACAGAATAGATAGGAGAGTTGACATATCTGAAGACACCTGGAATAAAGCTGTTAACAGAATAAATAGGACTTCATCTTGTGGACGACTCAATTTGATTCAGATGAAAGTTTTCTACTGTATTCACTATAGTAAAACACAATTTGCTAAACTATACCCAAATATAGATGAAACGTGATCGTTGCAAAGCATTTAAGGCAGATCTAACCCATATGTTCTGGTCATGTTCTAAACTGAGACAATAAACATAAGTAAAGACAAAGAAAATGCCTTGGCATTTGCAACATTAATAGGTAGAATTCTTTTAGAGTGGAAATCACCAATTCCACCTAAACTGTCATTAATGGCTTAGTGATTTAATGATGTTTCTGAAAACTGAAAAAATCTAATATTTTCTCAGGGGATCAACCAGAAAATGTATCTTTTTATTTTGTTCTATTTGCATTTCAATGTTGTTGTGACATAAATGTTACTTGTTCTTTTTTTTTCTGGCATATGGGAGATTCATGTTGGGATGAGAATTTGTGGGAAAATTTTTTGAAAAAATGAATGCCTTTGAAAGTGTTTTTGTCACTGAATATTTTTAATGTACCTTGTTCTAATAGAGAAATGCGCAATTGTCATTTTGTCATTAATGAATAGATATCACGTTGCAAGCTGATAGAGGTTAAAAAACAGCAACCACCTGAAGCAAGTATTGTCACCGACATAACCCTTTCTTTACTCTTATTTGAACAAGTGAGAAGTTGTTAGAAGCTATAAATGAATGATGGGAGCATGACAAATGCTAACATTGCATGCAGCTGAAATCTGTCGCACACATTTAGCATAGCTGTGTGAACCTGGAAAGAGACGTGAGGATTTGGGGAGAGAAAAACAGATTCTTAGTGCATTCCACTTAATTATTAATTAGATATATCATAAATTAAATCAGGAGAGCAGACCACAAATTCGCAATATATGTAATTTTTCATATTGTTGCATCAGAATACTAAAGAAAAGATAATAATGAGGTGGAAAAGAATGCAGTGGAGTGAGAAGAAAATAGAAAATGAAGGAAAATGTATAGCTCATTCAGTCAAACTTATGGATAAGGATTATTTGTAGTGCAACCTTATGATTTGAAATGATTTGTTTCAGTCAGTAGGCTCAGTAGAAAAACGGTGGATACAGCGTTAATGCTTATTTCACTTTAACCTGTTCTAATATCCATAGCTTAGTTGGCGTATCCTCACAGCAATATAATAGACCGCTTCTGCTGCATAAATACAGTTGTGTAAATACGTAAATACATACTGTGTAAATCCTTTGAAATGAAATCCTTCATCCTAAATGTAAAAAAAAAAAACTTTGTCTTTCTCTTAATTTATTCCTTTCCTTTCTAGCTTGTACTTATTTGAACAATGCCTAAAACTTGGCATTACTGAAAGCGTACTTTGGTTTAACCAGAAGTGTTTGTTTGGGGCGGGGCTATCGTGACGTGACGTGACATGTGGCCAAGTATGGTTACCCATACTAGGAATTGGTGCTCTGCATTTAACCCATCCTAAGTGCGCACACACACAGCAGTGAACACACACACACCCGGAGCAGTGGGCAGCCATTTATGCTGCGGCGCCCGGGAAGCAGTTGGGGTTCGGTGCCTTGCTCAAGGGCACCTCAGTCATGGAATTGAAGGTGGAAGAGAGCGCTGTACATTCACTCCCCCCACCTACAATTCCTGCCGGACCTGAGACTCGAACCCGCAACCTTTGGGTTACGAGTCCGACTCTCTAACCATTAGGCCACGACTTCCCCGAGCACTTCCAGTGTCTGTTTGCCTCTTTAAGAAGAATCGCTTTATGTATTCCCCAACTGTAAGTCGCTTTGGATAAAAGCGTCTGCAAAATTACCAAATGTAAATGTAAATGCTGCTGCTTATTTGCTTAGTAATTCTCTCCTACATCGAATGCAAGACTGTTAAATATGATGGTTAGTTAATAACTTGTTTTTGACTACTTATTTAAGAATTAATAGGGTAAACCAATATGTACAGTGATATGGAGTAAAAGAGTGTTTACTTAAGATGATTTCAGATAGTGTCTGAAATTGTACTGCAAACTGCTAGTGCTACAGCAAACACTGGTCAAGTATTTGAATGTTAAGCAGCAAACTCAGGACTTTCTGAGGGGCAAATTTTTACCCTGAACTTTATTTAGATCCTGGCTCCTGCGGTGGAAACACACCGAGTACTGCTCCAAAGTCCCTAGTTCCTGGGGTAAGTTCCTGTAGTGGAAACGGGCTTAAGCAAGTGTTTCACTGACGTGATCTGGAGATCTTTGCTAATTTTACCCCGTGTTACTGCGATTCTGTCTACATTGGATGCAGCACTGATTGACACAACAACAAACTGATGTCTTTATTTAGAACATACACAAGCATTCGTGCCGCTTCTGACCTGAAAGAGAAATGGATTCGCGACATGACGCAACAGTGCTCGCATCCGATCTAGATATGTTAGGATCACAAGGAAGGTAATTCAAAGACTATTTTTCACAGCTTACACTACACAATGTCTTGTAATCTTGTAATGTCATCTCTATGGTTCTGTTGGTGGAGTAATCCTGTGTTTGCATCTCTCTAGTATTTCCTCTCCTCCTACATGCGCGTATCAGTGGGGGGCTAAAGTGGCAGTGATGTAGACATAGGCGTTGATCTTCTCCTGCGGAGGCGGAGCTTAACCACATAAAGTGGCACATTCCAAAACGAGTTGTTTTCTGAGCATGGTTTCAATAAAAGCTGTTATTAAACTAACAAGAAAGTTTTGAGTTTTGAAACTTACAGGATGTTTTATAGTATATTGACCTGTTATATGTCAAAAGGTCAAGGGAAATTTGATTTCTCAGTTCATGACCCCTTTAAGTAATGATGACATGATAAATGTATTTTGTACTTTCAAGTCTACATTAAATTGTAGTGGAGTAAAAAGTATTATTTTTCCTTGTATGTGTAATTGAGTAAAACAACAACAGCCTCTTTAAGAAGAATCGCTTTATGTATTCCCCAACTGTAAGTCGCTTTGGATAAAAGCGTCTGCAAAATTACCAAATGTAAATGTAAATGCTGCTGCTTATTTGCTTAGTAATTCTCTCCTACATCGAATGCAAGACTGTTAAATATGATGGTTAGTTAATAACTTGTTTTTGACTACTTATTTAAGAATTAATAGGGTAAACCAATATGTACAGTGATATGGAGTAAAAGAGTGTTTACTTAAGATGATTTCAGATAGTGTCTGAAATTGTACTGCAAACTGCTAGTGCTACAGCAAACACTGGTCAAGTATTTGAATGTTAAGCAGCAAACTCAGGACTTTCTGAGGGGCAAATTTTTACCCTGAACTTTATTTAGATCCTGGCTCCTGCGGTGGAAACACACCGAGTACTGCTCCAAAGTCCCTAGTTCCTGGGGTAAGTTCCTGTAGTGGAAACGGGCTTAAGCAAGTGTTTCACTGACGTGATCTGGAGATCTTTGCTAATTTTACCCCGTGTTACTGCGATTCTGTCTACATTGGATGCAGCACTGATTGACACAACAACAAACTGATGTCTTTATTTAGAACATACACAAGCATTCGTGCCGCTTCTGACCTGAAAGAGAAATGGATTCGCGACATGACGCAACAGTGCTCGCATCCGATCTAGATATGTTAGGATCACAAGGAAGGTAATTCAAAGACTATTTTTCACAGCTTACACTACACAATGTCTTGTAATCTTGTAATGTCATCTCTATGGTTCTGTTGGTGGAGTAATCCTGTGTTTGCATCTCTCTAGTATTTCCTCTCCTCCTACATGCGCGTATCAGTGGGGGGCTAAAGTGGCAGTGATGTAGACATAGGCGTTGATCTTCTCCTGCGGAGGCGGAGCTTAACCACATAAAGTGGCACATTCCAAAACGAGTTGTTTTCTGAGCATGGTTTCAATAAAAGCTGTTATTAAACTAACAAGAAAGTTTTGAGTTTTGAAACTTACAGGATGTTTTATAGTATATTGACCTGTTATATGTCAAAAGGTCAAGGGAAATTTGATTTCTCAGTTCATGACCCCTTTAAGTAATGATGACATGATAAATGTATTTTGTACTTTCAAGTCTACATTAAATTGTAGTGGAGTAAAAAGTATTATTTTTCCTTGTATGTGTAATTGAGTAAAACAACAACAACAACAACAAGTATTCGGTTTTAACAGAACTCAAGGAAAATACAGATTCCCCAAAACAATTCTTAACTAGTAGTGAAGTACTTTAATTCAAATAATTTTCACCTCTGCCACGTTGCCATGCTGGTGGGCAGTGCTTCCAATGTGCGGCAAAATCTCAAGTTCTCAGTTGATTTGAAGTCTACATTTCCATAATTATTGATAGTAATCTTTTTGCAGCTTTACAGGCAAAGGTTCTTGTTTACTTGCATTTCAATGAAAAGTGCAGCCTGCAGGCGAGTCGTTTTGAGTGAACCATACTAATAGAACTATTTAATTTGTTTTGCTGTTTTCATACTACAAAACATATTACAAATGTAAGCTTTTTCACATTAAAAGAATCTTAGATTCTTTTTCAGATTACATAAATCTCTTCTGTGGTAAAAATATTTTAGATGTTTAAAATTAGAAGTTAATTCACCTTTATTTATGTAGCACTTTATACCATACAGATTGTTTCAAAGTAGCTTTACAGTGATAAACAAGAAAATAATGATTCAGTGATGCAAACAGAAATCAATTCTGCTTTAAATCATGTATAAAATTCAATAGTAAACAGTAATTATTCATTATTCAGTCATTGTAGAAAATAAAATAGTTTAGATAGGGTGAGGCACAGGAAAAATGCACTGATTCAAAAATAAATAAATAAGAAAATTATATATTTATATAATTTCTTGGTCTCTCTTGGTTTCTAACTTAACCCAGCGTTTATTGTTCATTATTTTCTGCAGGAATGCTATAGCCCATTTGTGAACGGGAGTTTCTTTGAGCATGAGGGGCAACCCTTGTGTGAAGCTCACTACCACCAGTCCCGAGGAAGCGTGTGCCAGGCATGCCAGGAACCCATCCTGGGGCGCTGTGTCACCGCAATGGGTGCCAAGTTTCATCCACAGCATCTGGTGTGCCACTTCTGCCTGAAACCCCTCAGCAAAGGCTGCTTCAAAGAGCAGGACAACAAACCATACTGCCACCCCTGCTTCATCAAACTCTTTGGCTGAGGAGAGTGAGGAAAGATGATAAAGCAGATTACTCAATTGCCATCCAGCTTTTCATGAAAAAAATAAATTGTTGCCAAATATACATTGTATGGCCAAATGTACTGTATGTGGACACACCCTTCTAATTAACAGATATAACTATTCTTAATCTTAAAGGTGCACTATGCAGGACCCCCCCCCAAAAAAATACAAATACAAAAAAAAATTATCTTTTTAAATTATTACTTCTAATCCATTAGTGTGTGGTGGTGTTTGTGCATTTCTGTGCTGCAACCTTTTTGCCAGATGCTGCTTCAGTTTGGGCTGCATGTGTTCTTGCAGCTGATACCATGTCAGGGGCATTGAGGAGCATTTGAGGAGTAGCTTTAAGATTGAAAAAAAGATAGGGGTAGTCAAACCTGGTAATTATAAGGGGCTGAGTTCTTTGCATATTTTTGGTCTGTTTTCCAAGTGCTTTTCAAACCTGTCCTGGTGTCTGATAAAGGAGACATCCAAAATGTGCAAGGGTGGGGGGAGAAGCATTGATAAATATATCACTGATAAATAACAGTGACTGATGAATGAATAGATTTTAGAGGGAAAGTCTGAGCCCCTATCAATCATACTGACCAGCTCAGTTCATGGATTTGCTTATTGATCAGCTGACGACTAATTTATCTGGGTTAAACGTCCCCGTATCTCAGTCATGAGGGTCTAAAGAGGTTTTAGACAGAGAAGAGACAACCGAAATGTGCAGTACTGGGGAGGGTCTAGGAATAGTTTGAAAAACCTGGACCACAAAAATCAAACCATACTTTATCCATATTATAATAGGTTTAATAATAATTGTAGTTATCAATACAACAACTTTACTGTTTGTTGTTAGGAGGTTTTGAAATTAGGGTGGGCAACACCATCAGTTCAATAACCAATTTGAAGGGTTTGATTATATTCTATCACTTTGAAAGCCCCTTCCCTTTAGAGGAGCCTCCAAGATTAGCAAATCAAAGTGTAATGCTCTGATATGGTAAAAGCGTAAAAGTAAGCCATTTGAAATATGAAGGAAAATAAAAAATGAAAGCAATTTGAATTATAAAATGTGTATCCAAAATAGACCTACAAAACATAGGCTTTATAATTACGTTTTTCTTTATATATTTCTTTGTAATTTTGAGTCTGATTTTTAACTATCACCTCCACTTTTGAGCAGAGTGGAAAATGACATACCCAAACTTAAATCTTCACAGTTTATGAATGCTTCACACTACAGGCCTAATCACTGTCTTTTTTAAAAGAAGAAACAGTTTTGGAGTTTGCAGTATACCAGACAATATAACAATATAACTGAAATTATGACATTATAGAAGTCACTATGAATCAAAGTTGAAAATTCTTTCCTTATTTTTTTTGTTGTAATATTGCAGTGTTTATTATAAATTATTTATCAGTGTACATCATACAAAAGAAAAAAAAAGACCTTTGATCAAAAACATTAACATGCCTGCCCCCCTTTGCAATTTCATATTTTATATGATGACGTGTACAGCAATGCAAGGGCTGGGAAATAAGATGCGTAACCAGATGAGTTTCAGTCCTTCTCCTCCAGAAACTCATCGCTCACATGATGCAGCTGCAAAAATTAACCAATGTCATTGGGCCAATAAATTACTGATGGACAAAACCAAATACTGCCCCACCTATTGTGATGTTTCAGTCTGATGTATGTCACAATATGGAAATGCCATAACCGCAGTTTCCTAATGAATTCATTTTAAAGAAAGTACACAAAAACCACAGTGTCCATTTCAATTTAGAGCTTTTTTTCTGCCCCTCTTCCTGCCTTGTGCACCTGAAATTTTGTCCTTTGTTTGTTTATTTGCTGCATATGTTGTGCTAGCCACATAACTAATGTGTATGGTAGCTATAATCGTCATGATCTGGGCAGTGCCTAACACAAGGATCTCAAACCCTACTCCTGGAGAGGTACCATTCTGCAGACTTCAGTTCCAACCCTGCTCCAACACACCTGCCTGCAATTATTAAGTAACCCTGAACACTTTGATTAGCTGGTTCAGTTGTGTTTGATTGGGGTTGGACCTGAAGGGTTAACCCTAACCCTAAGTTGCAGGACAGTAGTGCTCTAATTTCCAAACAGTGTTTTTTCCTTCCTCTAAATCACTATGGTAAGCCTATAATAATTATTGATATTTTAAAGCTGTCGGGCGAAGAGGGACAGGCTACTACTATATGTAGTGAAAGGCTTGAAGCAACAACAATGAACCTTGAACTGAAAGTAGTTCACATATCAAAAGAGAAAGTTTGAATAGCATCACATTTGCTGTTCTTTGACTATGTTCACAAAACAATGTTTATGCTGGTAACAGTGCCAATCTCTAAAATCTGGTCTATTTGCCTATAAATAGCTTAGAGAAGTTATAATAGTTTTAACCTTTAACCTTATCTGATATGAATAGATGTCGTTATGTCAGCATTGCTAAACTTTTGTAATGTTATTTTAAAACAATTGTTTTCAACAAGTCAAAATAACAACAGAATGAAAGCTAATTACCTGTTCATAAGAGATATTTTTGGATGTCTGTCTTTTATTAGTTATTGGGGAAGTTTTTATATCACTAGTGACATTCTCACTGATAAGGCTATCACATGGTTCATATTCATGAAACCAAAACAAAACAATGTTCTTCTGCAGGTAACTTGTAATTACTTTACCTGTGAAAACCACTTTCTTGTTCATGCAATGCACAATGTAAGGCTGTTTTTGAAAGCTGTTCTTTAGAGAACCACCAGATGGCGGCATTTATTATATACTCTATATTGTAATAAATAAATAAATAAAACGTACATGTATACAGAATTAGTGGGAAAACATTATTTAATAAAAATAAATGTGTACAGTGTAATTGGCAAAGAAAAATGAAAGACATTGTGATAAAGAATAAACAGGTTACTAGTGCCGAAAAAGTAATTAATTATATACACACAATTATTTGTCACTGGACACTCTTAAAGCAGTGTTATACTGTCATGCACTTACTCATTAGAATATATCAACCATTTATTTTTTTATTTTTTTTATTATTAACACATTGGCTTTATACTGCAGCTTTTTATTTTACATATTGTCTATTCCAGCTTTCAGTTTGAAGTCTTGTTTTTGTAAAGCTACATATTGTGATTTTGCTGTATCACTCACTTACCAAACAACCAAATAGTAAAATGGTATGCTTGATTGATTATATCATTACTGTACAATATTCCCAAAGAAAATAAATTTCTTTATACATTAACAAATTAAGCGGTAGACTTTTTTTTGTTTGTTAGGACCCTAAAGATACTATGCCACCTAATTATTAACTTATGTGAACTGGCTGCAAAATGCCTGTGGGGAGATGGTAACACTTGTTTTCTTGTTAGATTCCCACAATGTCTTTATTTGGATTCCAAATGCAATGAGATGATTGAGCTCAACACTCATTCCCTTATCTGTTTAGTGAAACCTTTCCACTGGGCCAATCAACTGTACTGCCTGGGACTACATAGCCAAAAAGCATGTTTCCCCATTGACTACCATTCAAAAACTTTACTTAAAAATATTACATCAGGAGTGATCAATCATATTTCTGGAGATCTACTTTTCTGCGTAGTTCAGTGCCAACCCTGCTCCAACAAACCAAGAATGATTTTGATCAGCATTTAAGTTCTCATAGCAGAAGGCTCTCTCAAATGGTTATACCCATTTAAAGTAACCCAAAAATGAAAATTACCCCATGATTTACTCAAGGCTTCCTAGGTGTGTATGACTTTCTTCTTTCAGACGAATACAATTGGAGTTATATTAAAAAAATTCCTGGCTCTTCCAGGAATGTTATTTTTCATTAGTCCAAAAGAAGTCCAATAAAGCGCATCTATCTATCATAAAAAAGTGTCCCACACAGCTCCGGGGGGTGAATAAAGGCCTCCTGAAGCGAATTGATGAATTTTTGTCAGACAAATATCCATATTTAAAACTTTATAAATGGTAATCTCTAGCTTCCGCTAACTGTCGGACATGCATTCACAAAAGAACGTCGTTCCAGTGGATGACGTAGAATGTAGGCTTAGCGTAAGCTCCGGTGAGAAGTGATGAATGCGGAAACACAGAGGAGAGAGCAAAACAAAACACCAGTCACGAATTAGAAGTACAAAATGAGGACTTGTAAAGAAAAATGCTAGAGGATTTCAATATAAGCCAATAGGACATTGGTTTTCCTTTGATAAACAAATTATACTTTGCTTCCTTTGCTCCTATAAACAAAACTTGGTTCTTGTGAGACTACCATATTGTCACCGGAGCTTACGCTAAGCCTATGTCCTACGTCAGCTGTTGGAAAGGTGTTCTATTGTGCACGTGTGTACGAAAGTTAGCGGAAGCTAGAGATTACCGTTTATAACGTTTTAAATATGGATATTTTTCCTACAAAAATGCATTGAGGAGGCCTTTATTCATCCCCCGGAGCAGTGGCGTAACTTAGTAATGATGGGCCCCAGTGCAGGCTATTACATGAACACCTTTGGTTTTAATGGGAGAAGAAAAAAAACTACACGGGGCTGGATTAGAACCCAGAACCTCGGAAATGCTTGACAAAAGCTCTACCACTTGACCACTAAAGCTCACATACATTATTTGCCGAAGTTATATATTTATTCAGTTCTGTGAAGAATTTCGGTACTAATTGTATTTTATTATTAATACGTTCGTTATTCATTTATATTACTATAGTCGCTTGCAATGTGGGCAGGGCCCGCGTGCGCTGCGGGGCCCCCCCGCGGCACGGGCCCCAGTGCGGCTGCACTGCCTGCACTGTCTGTAGTTACGCCACTGCCCCAGAGCCATGTAGGACACTTTTTAGGATGAATGGATGCGCTTTATTGGATTTCTTTTGGACTAATGAAAAATAACAGCCATTCACTGCCATTATAAAGCTTGGAAGAGCCAGGACATTTTTTTATATATAACTCCGATTGTATTTGTCTGAAAGAAGAAAGTCATATATACACCTAGGATGCCTTGAGGGTGAGTAAATCATGGGGTAATTTTCATTTTTGGGTGAACTATCCCTTTAACCCCTGTATAAATATATAAATGAAAGATGATGATTTCTCCAATCAGGAATAAGTTAGAAATCACCTGATTCACTTCACACGTTCTGTGTTAGATTTTAGAAAGTAAAAACTTGTGTATGTGTGTGAGAGAGAGAGAGAGAGAGAGAGAGAGAGAGAGAGAGAGAGAGATGGCAATGCCTGCTTTATAGTTAAACTCATCAAAGTTAAATTATGTTTATTGTGTAGATTTTTTTCATGCACGTTGTTAGTGCAAATATTTTGCACTAGCTGGAAGGTGAGCTAGTTCATGGCTACAAGATTCACGGTTAGTTGTAACCCCAAGACTCTGGGTTCAGTCGGTCACTCTCAATGTCACGTCGGTGATGACCGACGAATTGGGATCTCGCCAGAGAGACCAATCCACTTCGAGTGTAACTAAATGAGCCAATGGACATTGGCATGCGGATTTCGCATTTGGCTGCCACACCCCACAGTGCGGGTATAAGAGGCAGCAGGTGCACCGCATTAATTCATAATTTCGCTTCGGAGCCGAGCGGTAGTGCATCACTACTGCTCTCTACTTCGGGTTGCAGGGAGAAGCAAGCGAGTGCGGGCATTACGGCACAGCAGCAGTGGACTTCAGCACAAAAAGAGCAAATCTCTAAAAGAGCAAAACGGGTGATCGCGTCTTTTTAAAGATGGCTTATCACCCGTGCGTTTCTGGGTGCGGTCGCTTTCTGGCGCCTCGGGACGGTCACGATCGCTGCCTCACGTGTCTGGGTGTTGAGCACGCTGAGAAAGCTTTCGTGGATGGTGCATGTTCTATTTGTGGGGACATGGCCATCTCGGAGTTGCACGAAAGACTCCGTTACGTCAAACGTGGCGGGGTCCCTCTGCCGCGATCCAGCGTTCGTCCCGGCAACTGGGCTGGCGCTGCGTCCGGTGGAGTCAGAGGTGATTTGAGGATTACGGTGACGGCTTCCCCAAAGGGAGTTCGTCACCCCTCAAGCACTCCTCAGCCGGTGGAGCGGCCGGAGGGGCGCACTGGCCCCTCTACAGAATGGAGGGAGCCGGCCGTTTCTTTCAGTTCGCCCCCTGGAGACCAGATGTCGATCGCTGCATCGGAGGGCTCTCTCTCTCTCTCTGGGGATGACGACCCAGCTGCGTTGCCCCCTTCGGGTGTGGCAGCGTTGTCCAAGCCAGAACCAGAGATTACGGCTATGCTTTCCCGGGCCGCCAAGAATATTGGGCTCATGTGGAATTCTCCACCGCGTCCCGATCCTTCGAGGCTGGAAGAATAGTTTCTCGGTGGGGGTCGCGCTGGTTCTCAGCGCCCCCCTTCGGTGCCATTCTTCCCGGAGGTGCATGAGGAGCTTACAAGATCGTGGAAGGCACCTTTTACTGCCCGAAACAGGTCTTGTAGCTCCTCCGCTCTCACCACCCTCGATGGTGGGGCCGCTTTGGGGTACGCGGGCATTCCCTCGATGGAGCGGTCTGTGGCCATGCAACTGTGTCCAACAGCCGCTATCACTCTGCGGGGTGACCCGTGTCTCCCCTCACGGGCCAGTAGGTATTCGTCAGGCTTAACTGGCAGTGCTTACAGAGCTTGTGGGGAGGCGGCTTCTGCCCTCCACGCCATGGCTTTACTGTGGCCACGACCTGGCGGTTCTACATGAACTGCGTGCTGTGACCGACCTCACGCTTCGAGCGACGAAGGTGACCGCTCTGGGTCGTGCGATGTCCATGCTAGTGGTCCAGGAGCGCCATCTCTGGCTGTGTCTGGCTGACATGAAGGAGCATGATAAGGTGCAGTTCCTGAATGCTCCCGTGTCGCAGACCGGCCTTTTCAGCGATGCTGTCGAGAGCTTTGCTCAGCAGTTCTCGGCGGCACAGAAGCAGTGTCTGGCCGACATGAAGGAGCATGATAAAGTGCAGTTCAAGGAAACTCAAAAAACTAAAACGATTGATGAAAAAACAATTTCGTAACCTGAAATGAAATAAAAACGTAAAAATAATTGAAAAACTAAAACGAAATTAAACTAACCGACTAACAAAATAAAATAATAATTATCAAAAATAAATAATCGTTTTCGTAATCATTACGTTCTCACCCCTTGGCGGAAAAATATACGCGCTGTGTGGAGGTTTAGGGAAATAGCCTACCTGTAATGGTGCATCACGCACATGGGGTTATCTAATGGAGAGACGCAAAGCAGTTTAAAGTCTGCACGGGTCCTGTTTGGTAAACGTGCACCAGCAGTAGGCCTACTTAACAGAACACCCGACCCATTATCTGACAGCAGCACTAATTTAATTCTGTACCAGACCAGAACCGTTTGACATAAAGACCGCGAGTCGCGACCCGAACCGCACTCGCATTAAATCTATTACATCAGGTAAGCAAGATTATTTATTTTATCATGTAACACAAGCAATCAAACCATCATTAGGCATTCTAAGTTGGTGCTTTGAAGAAAAACAGACATGCAGCGCAACATGATAATTAACAGAAAAAAAGATGAGAACGCGCATCCTTTCTGTAAACAACACAAAACTTTTGCCTAGCATCTTGTGATGATTCTGCCAGGCTTTTGAACAAATGTGCTTTGGCTAAATCACATCATACATACGCTTATAATTCTTCATAAATGAAAAGAACATTCAAATATAAGCCTTTACTGTTAAATGCGATTGCCGTTATTATTGAATTTCATTAGTCCCAGTTTTGATTGATGCAAGGCTGTTCACGGAAAAGTGAGCAAGACACGACAGTTACAATATATTATGATTGTTAAAAAAGAAAAAAGACATCTAACCATCATAACCAAATTAGGCTACATTTATTGTCATATTAAATATCTCACATGATTATGGTTAAATAAGAAAAGACATATAACCAAATCAGGCTACATTAATTTTCATACTAAATATCTCAACACACATCATTGGATATGGCATTAAGCGCGACTTGTGTAGATTAATTTAGTAAAAAAAGGCTTGCCTGCTTTCTTTGCCATATATTTGTATACTTTTACTATCTAATCAATCTCAGCATGGGTTAATTTTGTATCGCTATATGTTTGCCTCACTAAGGTTAAATTATGCCTACGTCTTTCTTTGGCCTGCGCTCTGGAAGTCATCTGTTAATTCTGCTAAATTTTAATTAAAACTGAAACTAAAACTGAAACTAAACTATATAAAAACTAAATAAACATGCGTTCACAAAATAAAAACTAAACTAAAACTAACAAAAATATTAATTAAACTAATAAAAATTAAACTGAATTTTATAGCAAATTTGAAAACGATATTAAAATAAAACGAATTAAAAAATTCAAAACTATAATAATCTTGGTGCAGTTCCTGAATGCTCCCGTTTCGCAGACCGACCTTTTCGGCGACGCTGTTGAGAGCTTTGGCCAGCAGTGCTGGGCGGCACAGAAGCAGACTGAGGCGATCAAACACATCATGCGCCGGAGGAAACCTGCTGCTTCTAACCCGGCTGCAGCCCCTCAGCCTGCTCGTCGCTGTGGGCGCCCCCCTGCGGCTGCCCCCACTCCCACGCAGCAGCAGCAGCCTTCCACCAGGCAGTGTCGTGGAGCCGGTCGCAGGCAGGACGCCCAGCCTTTTGTTTTTGTTCCGCCGCTGACCCAGCAGCTGCGGTATCCAAAACTTCAATAAAAGAGCAGTTTCTTCAGTCTCTGGGTCTCAAGAGGAGGAGAATTGTGAACTGTGCATCACAGGGTCACTTCCCTCCTCCTCTCTCGCCAGCGGGCAGCAGTGGGTTGCCCAAGAGCACCCCTCCTGTCCATTTGTGGAACCAGGTAAGGGCTGTAGCATTTGAGTCCCCGCTTCATGTCGTCACACGCCGGGCTGTCACAAGCCTCAAGCCGGGACCCAGTGTTTTCTCCCGCACAAGGAGGAATCAGGTGAGTGTTACACTTCACACCCAGACTCCGCCCTCTGCCGTCACAGGTCAGGACGTCACAGGCCTCGGGCCGAGTCCTTGTGTTCCACCACGCTGCCCCACTGTGGGTATGTCGGTGGCTCCGTTGGTTCCTCTGGCACGGTCTCTCGGAGCCTGGTTAGCGCTCCCCAGTCTGTCTCGGTGGCTCCTGCGGACCATCAGACTCGGGTACACGATTCAGTTTGCCCGGCGTCCCCCCAACTTCAGGGGCATCCGGTTCGCTTCAGTCAAGGCTGTCGATGCCCCTGTCTTGCATGCGGAAATCGCAGTCCTGCTGGCGAAAGACGAGATAGAGCCGGTCCCTCCAGCCGATATGAGGTCGGGGTTTTACAGCCCTTACTTCATTGTGCCCAAGAAAAGTGGTGGGTTACGACCGATCTTGGATCTGCGAGTTTTGAACCGTGCCCTTCACATGCTGCCATTCAAGATGTTGACGCAGAAACGCATTTTCAAGTGCATCCGTCCCCAAGATTGGTTTGCAGCGATCGACCTGAAGGATGCGTACTTTCATGTCTCGATCCTCCCATGGCACAGGCCATTCCTGCGGTTGGCATTCGAGGGTCGGGCATACAAGTACAAGGTCCTGCCCTTCGGGCTGTCCCTGTCGCCTCGTGTCTTCACCAAAGTCGTGGAGGCAGCCCTTGTTCCTTTGAGAGAATGGGGGTGCACATCCTCAACTATCTCGACGAATGGCTCATACTCGCACAGTCTCATGAGCAGTTGTGCGCACACAGGGACTTGGTGCTCAGACACCTCAGCCAGTTGGGTCTTCGGGTCAACTGGGTAAAGAGCAAACACGCGCCAATGCAGAGGATTTCTTTTCTCAGCATGGAGTTGGATTCGGTCAGCCAGACAGCACGCCTCACCCAGGAATGTGCTCAGTCAGTCCTGAACTGCCTCAAGACTTTATCAGGCAGGACGGCGGTCCCACTGAAATTCTTTTAGAGGCTCCTGGGGCATATAGCTGCGGCTGCGGCGGTAGTTCCGCTCGGTCTGCTCCATATGAGACCGCTTCAGCACTGGCTCCATGGCCGAGTCCCGAGGTGGGCGTGGCCACGCGGTACTCACCGGGTTCAGATTACACCAGCCTGCCACAGAATCTTCAGCTCGTGGTCAGATCCCTCGTTCCTTCGGGCAGGAGTGCCCCTGGAACAGGTATCCAGGCATGCTGTGGTATTCACGGATGCCTCGGCCACCAGCTGAGGAGCCATGTACTATGGGCACGCAGTGTCAGGGATATGGACGGGGCCCCACCTGCGTTGGCATATCAATTGTCTCGAGTTGCTGGCAGTGCGCCTTGCCCTGAGCCGCCTCAGAGGGAGAACCTTCAGCCCGTGGTCAGATCCTTCGTTCCTTCGGGCAGGAGTGCCCCTGGAACAGATATCCAAGCATGCGGTGGTTTTCACAGATGCCTCGGCCACCGGCTGGGGAGCCATGAATAACAGGCACGCAGTGTCAGGGGTGTGGACGGGTCCCCAACTGCGTTGGCATATCAATTGCCTCAAATTGCTGGCAGTACGCCTCAGAGGGCGCCTTCGGGCAGGGACGTTCTGGTCCGCACGGACACTGCGACTGTTGCATATATAAACCGGCAAGGCGGTTTACGCACCCGTCGCATGTCGCAACTCGCCTGCCACCTCCTCCTTTGGAGTCAGAACCGTCTGAGGTCCCTTCGTGCCATCCACATCCCAGGAGTGTTCAATCGGGCAGCCGACGAGCTGTCTCGAGCAGCACTTCCAGGGAAGTGGAGACTCCACCCCCAGGCGGTTCGGAGTTGCTCAGGTAGACCTGTTTGCATCTCCCACTGCCAGTGGTTCTACTCCCTAACCGAGGCAACGCTCTGCACGGACGCACTGGCACACAGCTGGCCCCGGGGCCTGCGCAAATATACATTCCCCCCAGTGAGCCTGCTCGCACAGATACTGTGCAAGATCAGGGAGGACGAGGAGCTGGTCTTGTTAGTGGCTCCATATTGACCCAACAGGACCTTGTTCCCTGAACTCATGCTCCTCGCTACAGCGCCTCCCTGGTCAATTCCTCTGAGGAAGGATCTGCTTTCTCAGAGACGAGGCACCCTCTGGCACCCGCGTCCAGACCTGTGGAAACTCCATGTGTGGTCCCTGGATGGGACGCGGAGGTTCTAGGTGACCTACCCCAGGAGGTAGCTCTCACTATCGCTTCAGCACGTGCTCCGTCCATGAGACGGGCCTATGTGCTGAAGTGGAACCTGTTCGTCGAATGGTGTTCCTCCGACCAGGAGGATCCCCGGAGATGTTCGCTCAGAGCCGTGCTTTCCTTCTTGCAGCAAGGGCTGGAGTGTTAAACCACTCTTAAGGTTTATATTGCTGCTATTTCTGCCCATCACGACCCCATAGAGGGGAGGTCGGTGGGGAAGCACGATCTGGTCGTCAGGTTTCTTAGGGGGGCCAGGAGGTTAAATCCTCCTAGGCCTCCCTCCCTTCCCTCTTGGGATTTGGCATTGGTGCTAAGAGCCCTACAAGCTGCCCCCTTCGAGCCTTTGCAGTCAGTCAAGTTGAAGTTTCTTTCTATGAAGAGGATGGCCCACTGGATAGTGGATGCCATCACCTTGGCCTATGAAGCACAAGGTGTGCCCTGCCCGCTCAGGCTGCGTGCTCACTCCACTAGGGGTGTTGCATCATCCTGGGCGCTGGCTTGTGGTGCCTCACTAGCAGACATTTGTAGAGCTGCGAGCTGGGTGACTTCTAACACATTCGCTAGGTTCTATAGCCTGCGTGTCAAACCAGTTTCCTCCTGTGTTCTCACCTCAAACGGGTAGTGGCACTGAGAGGCCCAGTTCAGAGTCGGCTTGCTGCATTCTTGGCGCCTAGTTCTCCAGAGAGTCCCCTGACTGGGCAGACCCTGTCGAGTCCTCCAGCACTCAGGCGGCCAGACGTGGCGGAGCGTCCCAGGGTTACTCCACGTTAGTAAATGTCACTTAACCCCCTCTGGGAGGAGGGGACTCTGCAGTGTGTCCTCTTCCAAATGGAAGGGCACGCTTTCCCAGTGTTATCCAAGTCCTACTGTTGGGTTGCGAGGAACAGCTGTAGTCGACCTTCTCTGTGTAGAGCCCAGTCCTATCGTCTGCCTTATAGGAGGGATCAGGCGGCCTACACAGGGCACTGGAGGGCTGGACGCCTAGTTCTCCAGAGAGTCCCCTGACTGGGCAGACCCTGTCGAGTCCTCCAGCACTCAGGCGGCCAGACGTGGCGGAGCGTCCGGCGCCATGCCTTTTCAACCAATGAATTCCTGAAATCTGGTGCGAGGCTAGTGCCCATATGAGTGATCCGTTTGGGATCCTATATGTGTATTTCCACCGTACAGTTACTAGGGCCGTGTTTCCCCTGGCAGACTACGTTCTGCTGTCTCTAAATGATGCAGCCATGAGCCATCTCAGAGACTTCCATGTGCAGTAGGGCCCCCCAGGGTTACTCCACGTTAGTAAATGTCACTTAACCACCTCTGTGAGGAGGGGACTCTGCAGTGTGTCCTCTTCCAAATGGAAGGGCACGCTTTCCCAGTGTTATCCAAGTCCCTCCTTCAGGGAACGAGGGTTACATACGTAACCGAGATGTTAGCTGTAACACTAATGAAACGTTACAACCCACCCCAAGCAAATTTTTTCTTTCATTCATGTTTTCTTTGAATTTCAGTATGCCTAGAGGAAGAGAAAGACAAACCAAGGGGTGTCTCTCAGCATTTTAAAGGGAACATCAGATGATATAAAAGAGCATGGAAAGTCTGTAAGATCTCTGGCAAAATTGTATGGCATTTTCCATGTAACCTACAGACTCTATAAAAAGAGAAAGAGAAGAGAAGGGGTCAAAGGAACTTCTGAGGCTACCACAGTGGAAAGAAGGTCTTCAGTGATGAACAAGCAAACAAAACACTTTTTCCATAATAATTAACATACTGAGTGATGTTGTTTTCATTGATATGCAACCTGTACATATACTGTATGTTAGCGTCTCAAAAAAATGTCTTTTAGAGTTTCATGACCCTTTAATAAAAGACACTTGTAAATAGTTTGAATCACATTTTGAATGACTTAAAAGAACTCCAAGATACAGACAGAAAGGTCCAAAATATTACAACCATCCACAACCATCTCCCCTATAAATGTCATATGAAACAAGGAAATTTCATGCTATATAATATAAATGTCACGTTTCTGTTCTGTGCTTTTACATTTTGGCTTTCTCTGTATTTCTGTTCCCCTGCATTAGTTCCCTGGTTAATCTGTTTCCTTAGTAATTCATTAGTCTCATTGGTTGTTAATTAGCCCCACACCTGTTCTGTTTCTCCCTGATTGCATTCTCCCCTGTATTTAAGTCCTCTGTTTCTGTAAGTTCATGGTCTGCTATTATTTGGATTTACGTTGCTGAGCACTTGATACTGTTTGTTTATGGACTTGTGGATAGTCTCCTGGATTTATTATTAAAAACTCCTTTTGGACTTTACTCCTTCGTCTTGCGCTTGATTACTCAGCCAAAGCCTAACAATAATATGACAATGATATATAATATGATTATAAAAGTAAATGTTAATGTGCACTGTAGCAAAAATAATAATCTAAGAATGTTTAGACCATGTGTTTACTGTAAAATACAACGTTTGTGCATATCCGTTGTTATAAAAGTGTCAGTACATATAAAGTGTGTGTATGACAGTACAAAATCTTTTTTTTGTTGTTTTTTTTGTGGGCAATATTAGTAGCCTATTCTTGATTGACAATAGTAATAATATAGCGTAGTTGCTCCTGATATCATCATTCTCACAGTTGTTTGCTTCTTATGCAGTGACCTGATACCTGCCTGAACAGGAACCTAAACCACAAATGAGTCCTGCGAACTCGAACTCTCCCTTTAGTATATGTTATTCTATGAGAGTACTTTACCAACTCTGCTGCTTACATATTATAGGATTTAGTTCTGCCACAAGGCAAACTAATGAACTAGATGAGGAGCAATTGTGTGAAATCGGTGTGTCTGCAGCTGTAGTTATACACATGTGAATGTCTGTATATCAGCAATACACTTCAGCAGATGATTTTGCTAAACTATGCTAAAAGACAAAGCCATTAGCTAACACGACATTAAAAAGTAATATAGTTTGAGTTAATACACTTTAAAAAATTCTTGAGGAAATTAAATTTAGGTGTTTTTTACAACCAGATACTGCACAATGTTGTGGCATCTTGAAACTCCTTGATTTTTATTGTGAGTGATGACACACTGATCGTTCCAAGGTTGACGTGTCTGGTGCGGTCAAATGTGTCATCTGCCCACTGTATATATCTATAGCAATATATGCTAGTGACATATTAAATCATGCTAACCATGTGTTAAAACATGCTAGTGACATGCTAAAACATCATAGTAACATTCTAAATCATGATAGCAACATTTTAAAACATGCTATAGCAACATGCCAAACATACTTGTAACATGCTAAACATGTTAGAAACATGTTAATTCATGCTAGCAATGTGTTAAAACATGTTAGAAACCTGTTAATTCATGCTAACAATATGGTAAACATGCTAGTGACATGTTAGCAAATATGTAAAACACATTAGAAGCATGTTTATTCAAGCTAGCAATGTGTTAAACATGTTAGAAACATGCAAAGTCATGCTAGCACAATGTTAAAACATCTGTCTGTCTGCTTTCTGATATACTGTATGGTCTTCAAAATCTTCAAACTACATAAAACTTAAATCAGAAAACCTTCGAACTTCAAGCTTCTTCAAACTTGCTGCTCAGGCTTTCTCAAGACAACATCAAAGTTTGACTTGAAAAACGATTTATTTATTTATTTAGCAGAGTTATTGACAATAGAATAAGCATAATGGAGAAGCTTTTTTGTCAAAGTTGAGATAGGCTATGTGTTGTTGCATTTTCCATTGTAGAGACATATTACGTACAAACTAATAATATTATTAAAACATAAAATTATTAAAACATTTACCTAAAATCTCAGGGGGTACTTCAAGTAACCATGACTACAAATGAAGAAACACTTAGAAACCATGAAAACAGAAAGGAAACACAGGAAATAATGTGATACAAATTATGAGTCCATGAAAACAAAACTGAAACCTAGACTAAACCTGACATTACCCCCCTCCTCCAGAAGGCAGCTCCTGAAGCCTAAATGGGACCAGTACATGTGGAAGGAAGGCGAGGGTCTTAGGAATGTCAGGACCAGTGGCAGAAGAGACCATGGAGGAGCTGGCAGTGGAAGAAACCATGGAGAAGCCAGCAGCGAATGAGAACCCAGAGTGACCCAGAAGACAGCTAGGAGTTTGGTGACCCAGATACCAGAAACTGATGGAGGGAGGAGTCAGGGTGGAACCATGAACTAGACTGACTGAAGTGATGATGTGATCGGTGGAGACCCAGGCAGAGTACGATGGACAGAGAGACCAAGGAGGAGTCGCAGTAAAAGAGGGTATATATTGCGATGTTCAGTCCTGTCACGGCTTCAACTTCATTTGAATACTGTATGAATACCTCTGCCATTTCCATTACAAGTTTTGATGTTATCGTTGTGTGTGTCTCGTGTGATGCAAAAGACAATTTGAAATAAAATATATATAAAATTTTTTAATTTTCCAGGTTGATACCCCTTTATTCCCCAAACATTGCCTATTTTTCCTTTATAAGTACTGTATAAGCACACTATTATTACAAAAAGGTACATTGTAAATTCAGTTTACTTACGCTGTAAATTGCATGCTGTAATCTAAAGCATTACGAATTACTTTTAAAATTATCATCAAATATTAATTTATTTTTATTTTTTAATTTATCTATGTATTCTCCAAATGGCTTGTCTATCCATACATCTCAAGGCACTGGTGAGGGAAACACACTCATTATTATTATTATTATTATTATTATTATTATTATTATTATTATTATTGGGTTCCTGATACACCAGTGTCATTAAATTATTAAAGGGGTCATATGATGCCATTTCAATTTTCCCTTTCTCTTTGGAGTGTTACAAGCTCTTGGTGCATAAAGAAGATCTGTAAAGTTGCAAAGACTAAAGTCTCAAATCTAAAGAGATATTCTTTATAAAAGTTAAGAGTCAGCCACACCTACCTAAAACGGCTCGTTCTAACACGCCCCCACATACCTACGTCACTATCTGGGAAGATTTGCATAACGCCGCCCAAATGTTCACGCAAAGAAAGAAGGCGTAACTTTTATTCTCGCTGTAGTATTGTTGCTTCCGCCGCCATGTCGTGAAGGCACTGTGTGCTTCATTGTGAAAGAGGACGATATCGCTTCGTCATGCCTGGAGCTGATCCGTGCTGGTCGCTGAGGAAATACTTCAACTTCGCGCTGTCGATCGCCGGATCGGCTTTCACCGTGGACGAAGCGGAGTCCAGCCCG
This sequence comes from Sinocyclocheilus rhinocerous, assembly GCF_001515625.1. Classification (NCBI taxonomy): domain Eukaryota; kingdom Metazoa; phylum Chordata; class Actinopteri; order Cypriniformes; family Cyprinidae; genus Sinocyclocheilus; species Sinocyclocheilus rhinocerous. Next base: position 336,728 of record NW_015647020.1, read on the forward strand.
GGGTCGTTACATGTGGTTGCCGCAGGCATCACAATATGGTAAGGGACGTAACATTTCCGTCACACGCTTGAGGAATTCGGCCAATCACAACGCACTGGATAGCTGGCCAATCAGAGCACACCTCGCTTTTTCAGACCGATGAACTTTGTAAAAATCGACGCGTTTCAGAAAGGCGTGGCATAGAGGAGAAACAAAATCTCAGGGGGTACTTCAAGTAAATATTGTACATCTAAGGAGTTTGACTGACAAAAGTTTGGGAACCCCTGCCCTATATTTATGTCAGGGGAGGGAAAAGGGAATGTGGTTATAGACCAGGGGACAGCAGCCATGAGTGAAAGTGTGTGTCTGTGTGTGTAAGGCCAGAAGAGAATTGAAAAGAGAACATTTGGGCTAGCGTGAAACAGAACAGGAAAGAGAACATTTGGGCTAGTGTGAAAACCACTCTTGGACGCTATTCATTTGTTCGGGGAGTGTGAAAATTGGGGGATGGCAAGCTATTTCTGTCCACAGCTGTCACTTTTTCCACTACACCTTTTCTTGTAGTGACCCTTAAACTGTTCAGTTATTTTAAATAAACTACTTATACTATGTTCACTTATAAAATTATTACTTTCAGATCAATATATTATTACTCAGGGGTCACTCTTCATATGGCAAAATCTTCCAATTTCAAAGTACATAAAAATATTACTTATGAGACAAGAGAATTAACACCAAGTGTACAAGTTTGATTCTCAGGAAACATACTTTCTAATAAAATGTATAGCTTTAATGCAAGGAGAGGCATTCGGTGATGTTCTAAAATATATTTTGGACAATATGTAAGCTGCATTCTACTTGATGAAAAATACTGTAAAATTTTAATATCATGACATATTATTACAATTTAAAATAGCTGTTTTCTGTTTTAATCAATTTTAAAATGTAATTTATAACTGTGATGGAAAGCTGAATTTTCAGCAACCATTATTCCACTCACATGATCATTCAGAAATCATTCTAAAATGCTGATTTGGTGCTTAAGAAACATTTCTTATTTTTATCAATGTTGAAAAAAACAAAACAAAAACAAGTTGTATTGCTTAATAGTTTTGTGGAAATCGTAATTATTTGATTAGAAAGTTGACTTTCAGGATTATTTGATTAGAAAGTTCAAAAGAACAGCATTTATTTCAGATTGAAATCTTTTGTCTTAAATGTCTTACTGTCACTTTTGATCAAATGCATTTTTGATAAATAAAAGTATTGATTTCTTTAAAAAATACTGACGCTAACTTTTGAATGGTCATATTTTTCTATATTTTAAAATACATGAATGACATAAAATATAAACATTTGCTATGGGCAACTAGACTTAATGGAATTCTCATTGATGTTTCATTAGGTAGCCTAATTAATAGTGCTGTCAAAACACGTTAATTTTTGCGATTAATGTAAAATATATATTAAAAAAAGCAGTTAACAGTTTCATTTATTTATTAATTCATTCATTCATGCATTCATTGATAAGAACAAGGAAGGAGTTTTTAGGTGGAAGGTTTCACTATAAAACACTGCCCGATGGATTGTTGGATAAAATAAAATCGGTGCATTTTGCAAAGACAAATTTAATTAAGCAATTCATCTTTGACACAGGCCTATCACTTAAAAGCAAAACACTCTACTGAAACTACCTCTACTGGGCCTCGCTATTGTAATTTACAGGAGTAGCTATGTTATTCGTGGGCAAATAATGAGATCTGTTAGTGATAATGTCACGAATGCGGCTCTTAGCAAAAAACCTGCCGCCCAATTACCATAGTATATCCGATAGACTGAAAGGAATCTGAAAGAATCTCATAATAACAAATGAAGTGTAGACACTATGTAAATAAGAAATTTATGCATTGCAGTGTAGACAGCTTCATTGATTATAACGGAACTTTGTGAGATCGCGATGAACTGTGACGGATGGGATTTTTAAGGGAATAATTAGCCCGCTTTCTGGAGGAGTTTTCCCCCAAACAGTTAATTTCATTGCTGTCTAGTCTGAATACTTAAAATATAAAAACAATCTGGAAACAGGTTCAAGAAAAGTGTTTATGGCATAATAAATAGCTATAAGCAGTCACCCGAAATACAAATAAAAAAGATCAATAAGACCAAACTCCCTGCAGAGAGGTAGTATCCGTTCCCACAACCCTGTATTTGAATACATACCTTCAGTGTTGGGACCATGATAAATGTCCAGCTATGGATGCATATATGGTGTGAAGTGGGAGGGCTGCAGAACACTGTTTTGGACTATACCAGGAGCCTATAAGCTCCCCAATATAGAGCTCCAGTACTTGAAAAGTATGTTTAGTCATCAAACTTCCCTTACATTCAGACATGTATCCATAAAATACATACTATACAATACAGCACCTTTATCACTTTCCAATATGTCAATATGTTGTTATTTAGCTGCTGTATAGAGCAAATATTAACTAATTTACATTTTTTATGAAAAACAGAAAGACAAAAAATGTTCATATAGGGAACAAAAGCTGATATATCATATGTAGCTAATATGAGCTACATAATATTAATAGTAATAGTTTATAGTTTATAGTAATAGTTTACTTTCAAGACGTATAGAGGGATTAGCAGGATATGTCATTATATTTATATGCTAAGATGCTTTCTTACTGGACATACAAAAAAGTGTTATATTGCATAAATAGATATTATAGTAGATTATGCAAAAATATTGCTGAACACTTTTTTAGACCTAAAGCTATACATGCCACAAAGCAAACAAGGTCTTACAAGTATTCAAACTCACAAATGCTCATTAACTGTGATCGTTGAAGGTGAAGAACACTAGCTCTTGTTTGGTCGTTACATGATAACAGGATTAGGATTAGGAACAAAGATATTAAGCAGTTTTCAAGACTGATAATAATAAGAAATGTTTCTTGCTGTAACTGTTCAATCTTACAAGACTGAGCAAAATCTAAACCAGGGTTGAATTGTCAGACAGAGTCAATAATATGAAAAGAAACAGAGCTAGCCCTTTAGTCAAGCCAGCAACAATCTCTTGGGCTTGCCATATTTGTCCACAAGATAAACCAAACTATTCCCAAAATTACTGGACTGAATTCAACTCATTCCAAGGCGTGCAAATCCTATTTTGGATCAGGAATGAAAAGTGACACCAAAGCACTCCATATACCTCCTCTCTTGTACTTTCACCAGCTCTCACTTTCCTAAACCTGATGTTCAGGCTAAAGTTAGCACACCCAGGCCGGTATATAAGACCCCAAGATGGGAACTACGAAGATGTCAGTCACATCAGCGTTGTGTATACTTCCCCTCTTTTGACCAACTGCAAAAACTTTGAGAGATGGTGAGTGTTTTTTACACATTTTTTTTTACACTTTATACAAAAAATATAAACTCAGTTATTCATGAGATTAATTGATGAACACTCCTCATCATTTGATGAGAGATTAATCTGTGGCAGATAGATAGATAGATAGATAGATAGATAGATACTTGGTCTCAGATGTCATCTCAAGTTTCAGAGATGTTCGGCAGAAAAAAAAAAAAGACCTGATGCCAGAAGGGAAACATTTCATAACTACAATATCTCTTTTCTTGTGTGAAGACAACTTGTGTATCTTTTGGGACCTATGGAGCAATTAGTAGTTGATTAACTGTCTTACCCTCTCTAAAACAAACAGGCTTTCACAATCATCGACCAGAACAGGGATGGTATTATCAGCAAGGATGATCTGAGAGATGTGCTGGCCTCCATGGGTCAGCTAAATGTGAAAAACGAAGAGCTGGAAGCCATGGTCAAAGAGGCTAGTGGCCCCATCAACTTCACTGTCTTCCTCACCATGTTTGGTGAGAAGCTGAAGGGTGAGTCCAAATCTTTTCTGACTTTGTTTATGTTTTTTCCTCTAGGCACCCAAGAAGGCCAAGAGGAGGCAGCAGGCAGAGGGCGGCAGCTCTAATGTCTTCTCCATGTTTGAGCAGAGCCAGATCCAGGAATACAAGGAGGTAAATTTCTGCTAAACCTAGTCCAATACATTAACATTTATTTTGCATAAACTGTTATCCAAAGCAACATGTATAAGAAAAAACTAAGAGGATAGTTTTAACATAAGTCAAATCAATAGTCATTAATGACACTCTCCCATGCTGACCTGTTTGAAAACCTTGAACATTAGTAATTCATAAAGTGGTCGATTTTAGAACTATTCAACCACTGGAAGAAAGTACTCAGTACTAAGTGTAGTATTGGTTTTATGTTCAATAACCAATGGCATGAGAGTTAACTATACAATTTACAGTTCTATAGCTATTGTAAGTAGTAAGGAGGGGTGGTAAACGATTAGTAGGGGCTGGCAAATGTAACCAATCCCCCCTCTTTAAATATCCCCAAAGTCTTGTTGTACATTCTGTGACCTTTTAACAGCTTAGAAAGACAAGTGGGCAGCAGCTGCCAAGATACTTGGTCTCAGATGTCATCTCAAGTTTCATAGATATTCTGAAGAAAAACATCAAGACCTGATGCCAGAAGGGAAAAATTTCATAACTACAAAAATAATATATTCTTGTATGAAGACAACATGTCTATCTTTTGGGACCTATGATGCAATTAGAAGTTAATTAACTATCTAACACTCTCTAAAACAAACAGGCTTTCACAATCATCGACCAGAACAGGGATGGTATTATCAGCAAGGATGATCTGAGAGATGTGCTGGCCTCCATGGGTCAGCTAAATGTGAAAAACGAAGAGCTGGAAGCCATGGTCAAAGAGGCTAGTGGCCCCATCAACTTCACTGTCTTCCTCACCATGTTTGGTGAGAAGCTGAAGGGTGAGTCCAAATCTTTTCTGACTTTGTTTATTCCTGTAATCACACATAATTTCTGTTGCTAATACTTTTGGTTTGGGGTTAAGTATTAAACTTTGTAAACTTTACATGAGCACACAACTCTAACTTGCTAGGACATTAACATGCATTTGGAAGACACTTTTATTGAAAGTGACTTACAGTGCTTTCAAGATAAAGATTTCATCAGTTCATGCATTCCTTAGGAATCAAACCCATGACCTTGGTGTTGCTAGCCCCATGCTCTACTGTTTGAGCTACAGGATAATGACAAAAAGTGCATAGCAGCACTTTTAGATGTACACTGACTGTGGTACAATAAAGGAGAAACCATAGAGTCATATCTAGAGACCAGAATATCATAAATACTTGTAGGTTGGCACCTTTGACTTGGGTCAGTAAGAAACCACCCATCTCACTGGCAATGCCCTGGAAACCATAAAATATCTTAGATTCATGGCAGAAAGTTTTTCTTAGACAAAGATCATTTAAATTTTCTTCAGAAAATGTTGAAATATAGTTTTATATTTATATTGTATTGTAGTGTAATTGAAGTGTTGACATCTCACATCAATCATTCACATCAAGTAGTCACAAAATGTATTCATCAAACTCATTTAGGTGCCGATCCTGAGGATGTTATCTTGAGTGCTTTCAAAGTCCTGGACCCCGAGGCTACAGGCACCATCAAGAAGGAATTGTAAGTATCCTGACCTATTGTTGTTCACACTATAGAATGAATAAACAACTATGGTGAAAGGCCATTTTCAAGAATGTAACATTGTAACATGTAACATTTTATTTTATTTTTCAGCCTAGAGGAACTCCTGACCACCCAGTGCGACAGGTTTACCGCTGAGGAGGTTAGTTGTAGTTGGATTATTTTAATTAGTGGTGTTTGCTAATTCAGGAATTACAATTACATTTTCTCATACTTTAAGCTTCATATGTAAGTATCCCACACTATGGCCTGGTTTCACAGACAGGGCTTAGACTCAGCCAGGATTAGGCCATAGTACAATTAGGACATTTAAGTAATTTTTATAAACATGCCTTAAAAAAACATTACTGGTGTGCATCTTGAGGCAAAACAAGGGCACCGACATATTTTAAGATCAATAAGTGCAAGCTTTTTTCAGTTGAAACAGCTCAGACTTACATTTTTGTCTGGGACTAGGCTTAAGCTTTGTCTGTGAAACCGGGGCTATAAGTGCCATGAATCAAAATCAAAATTCAAATTCTGTGGTTTGTTGAGAAGTGTGTAATTACTTTTTGCCTGGCAAGTGATAAACGTGAAAAATATCCCTTGGACATACATTTACACTATTGCCCAGCTCCAAACTGATAGATGTGGTATATTTTTAAAGATTATAATATGATTTTTATAAATCTGAATATTTTTATAATCTCAAAACCTTACATTTATTTACATTTAGCAACTGTATGTACAGTTTTTTTTTTACCTTTAGATATCAGTTTCCAAATCATTTTGATGGTACACTGATTTCTAATAAGGCAAATGGCTTCGGTTTCATTCCTGCGTTCCCCCAAATGCCTGTTCTGGGAGTATATTTGGTGAGCAGGTATGAAATTCCACAAAAAGGGCATGATACAGCAGCAACAAATGTTTGTGTACAGCTACCCACTGTAATAATGACAGTGATATAATTACAACAGTGAATTCCACTTTAAAGTTGTAAAACTTCACAAAACTGCATACAGATGCTTAAGATATTACTTGCTATATTGGTATAAATTTGCTTTGAAACAGTGTGTATTGTGAAAAGCGCTATACATTGAAGGAGTGAACTGAGCCATATATGGAGACGTACAGGTTTGATTTATTTATTTTTGTTTTAGTCAAAGCATTAAACCAATTACTGACCAATTGTTTAATATCTTCTGATTGTTTTCTTCTAGATGAAAAATCTTTGGGCTGCATTTCCTCCAGATGTGGCTGGCAACGTAGACTACAAGAACATCTGCTACGTCATCACACACGGAGAGGAGAAAGAGGAAGAATAATCTCAGTCCATCAACCATCTCTCTACCTCCTCTCATTACCACAACATCTTGTTACATTTTCAGTCTCCCCATGGTCTATCTGTCCTCTCAAAGAAAGACATGTCTAAACTGGAGGTCTGTTAGAATTTGGGCTGTCTGAATGTGTCATATGGAGCTAATGTGATTATTTTCAATAAAATAATCTAAAATCATGAAATCACACTCTCTCCGTTCTGTCTGCCAGTGTTTCCCTTTATAAATGTATAAGCAGAGGAGATATTTAAAGAGATGGTGCATCTCTGTAACAGAGTGCCACCCTCTCTCTCAGTGTCTCCTGTTTCTTTTCACAGAGAGACAGAAATATTAAGGAAAGACATTGAGCACTAAGAAAAGACACAGGAAGACAAAGTGAGGATGAGGAAAATAAACAAAAGAAAACATCTTTGTTTTTACTTTTTCTCACTTGTTTACTCCTCCATTCCAAAGTCCTCTTTTCTTGCCTTTTCCTTTCCTTTCTCTTGATTCAACTCTTTGTCCTCAAAACCACCTGTAACTCAAAGATAACACAAATAAAAGCGCCTAAATCTTTCGTACTCCTTTGGTCTGTTCTTGTCAAGTTCCTGCCTCTGCAAGTGAAGCAATAATAAATCTGTTAACATTGATGAAATTAATCTTTTACAATAAATTCAATTCAATTCAAGTTTATTTGTATAGCACTTTTCACGATACAAATCGTTGCAAAGCAACTTTACAGAAAATTAAGTTTCTACAATATATTTAGTAGTAGCTTATTAGTGGTGACTGTCAGTTAAGGTATATATGGCAGAAATGTACGGAAAAATCTATTAAAGATGTAATCAAACAGACGAACACTATTAACAGCAATTATTATATGATGCAATCAAAATTGGGTAGTTCTGTATGTTGTTTCAGGGTTGGCATCATCTGAGGTCCTCTGAGGGGTTGGCATCATCTCTTCTCAGGTGTTCTGGATCCAGACTGAAGCTTGTGTAAATCCTAGTTACCACAAAAACAGAGAAACAAATAGAGACATAATTAGTGTAGCTGCTGCAAAATTGATTTGTTTAACCCAAGCTAAAGAATAATAATGTGCATTTGATCAAGAGGTCATAAACTGTATTTTATTTTATTTGATAATGGTGTTACAGCCACAACCATAGCACAAAAGAGGGATAACACAAAAAGGCTTGATTCAATAAGGGGAAAATTTATTACAAGATAAACATAAGCATAATAAAGATGATTAGTGGGGAAACAGAATAAAGCAAAACTAAGGTGAGCGCAACCGAACTGCCATAGCAGTCTCCCCCACACTCAGGTATGGCGACGAGACGTGATATATCCAAACTCTCAGGCAGTCCACAGGTGTATGAAATCGGCTCATACACCTGTGGACTGCCTGAGAGTTTGGCTATATCACGTCTCGTTGCCATACTAATGAAACGCAAGACACTCAAATGCAGGATGAAATGGGCATTTATTAACTCTTAAGCTCTGCGGCATATTTTGGATTTTTTTACAGCCTTTGGCATACCTGGATTTAAAAGAGCACCCTACTCATATACATTGGAGTAAATTGATAAAATTGGTCTCATTTCATAGAAAACATCCTACATTTTAACACACGGGTGGAATAATTACTATTTTTTATTGTATTTTTTTTCATTATTTTATGATAAACACAAATAAAAAATCTAATTTGAATTTTTTTATTAGGTTTTTATTTGAAAGTCTGTTATTTAAGATCTGTTTGGTCCATATCTCTGCAGAAAGTTATTTTGATTCCACTAGGTGCCAGTAAACAAGGAAAAAAAGAATTTTCTTTGTATCTTTATATTTAAAAAGTTATGGATATTTAATTGAAGAGAGGCAATATGTCCACTAGGGGTCTCTATTCTGCGAGATCAGGCACACCTGAATTTGAAAGAGTTCCAAACCCACATACATTGGGATAGATGGATAAAAATTTTATCATTTTACACAAAACACCTTAAATTTTAACACATGGGTGGAATAATTCAGAATTATTGCATTTGTTCACAATCCAAAGTATCCCAACTCAGCATCGAGCTAGCTGCTAGCACTAGGGGGCGGTGCCCAGTTGCTGCCGTGTGTTTTGAGTTTGAGCTCCGTCAAGTTAATTCTTTATCGTGTATTTTTTATCTTAAAATCAATTTTATACACCATAATTTTCGTTTCTATAACGTGTGAATATATCCCCGATCGTATTCTACAACAAAAACAATCAGAGCGCCTTGTTATCACAAATAAACTTGAATTGAATTGAATTGAATTTCGCGCTCAGTGCGCCCTCCTCCCTCTTGTTTGGAAATGTTTATATTTATATTTACTCTCTGTAATTTGTTAGATCAAAGAAATAATATAATCACATTTTGAGGAATGAGAGCTTTCATTTGATATATGACTCATCAATATTTGGTAAGTTTGAGCGATATGAATATAAATATTATTAGGTCATCTTCACGAGAGGGGGCTTGTTTGTTATAATAACATAATAAATTCAGACTTTATTATGTTATTTTATGTAACATAAATGCAAAAGTGATGGGATGGACAGGAAAGCTGAGGTTCTAAGCTTCCAAATGATACCATATATGTGTAGTTCACTGTTACCACAACTTATGAATTTGCACATTGCACCAACAACAAACAACAAGCCATGTGCTCAACAAAACAAACAGTGACAACTAGGGCACACCAGCAGAACCGTGACAACTACATGAATATGTAACACCTTCACCCCCCAAAGAAGTGAAATGAACACCATTTTATAAACATACCTACGCCCCTAACCTATCCAGGACAGGGCATCAGCCACCACGTTGTCCTTACCATGAATATGTCTAATGTCGAGATCATACGGCTGCAAATACAAACTCCAGCGCATAAGGCGCTGATTAGAGTTGCGCATCGAACTCAAAAAGGTAAGAGGATTATGATCACAATACACAAGAGCAAGACAGATAAACAAAATGCTGAATGGAGAAGACTAAAGCAAACGCTTCCTTTTCAATATTAGAATCCCTTCGCTGTGCAGAAGTAAACTTTCTTGAAAAGTAACATACAGGATGCTCCACGTCATCAGCACCTCTTTGCTTATGGACAGCAAACACCCCCACATCACTGGCATCGATCGCGAGACTGAATTCCTTTAAATGGTCGGGTGCGACCACGACAGGCGTTGAGATCAACAAGAACTTAATGTTCTCGAAAGTGCACTGACACGCATCAGACCATAAAAATTGCATTTTCGGACTAAGCAAATCAGTCAGTGGAGATACCACTGTAGCAAAATTTTTACAGAAAGAACGATAGTAACCCACCATCTCTAAGAAACGGCATAGTTCTTTTCGATTAGCTGGAGGTGGAAACTCACAAACAGACGTAAATTTAGCAGGGACTGGGCGAACTTGTCCCCTTCCAATCACCTTTCCTGAATAAACTAAGGTGGCTTTACCAAATTCACATTTGGCCAAGTTAAGGGTAAGTTTTGCATCAGCCAATCGCTGAAAAACAAAGCAAATTCATGTGCTCAGTCCACGAAGAACTATATGTGACGAGTGGGGGTGGGGCCGAGAGCCGTGGGAACGGAGCGAGGCCGGTGGAGTAATTGATAAGGAGCGACACCTGGCCTGGACTTTATTTTGTGTTTTGTGTGCGGCAGTCGTCCGCGAGGGGCTGCCGCTTTACTTTCATTTTGTGTTTGTTTATTTTATTAAAGTCTTTAAATGTTCGCCAGTTCCCGCCTCCTTCTTCCCGTGACTACGAACGTTGTTACACTATACAAAACCAAATCATCTAAATAGGCATCGCAACTAGGCACACCGGCCAAAACTATATTCACAAGCCGTTGAAAAGTACTGTGAGTGCTTTACATCCCGAAAGCCATTACCTTATAACTAAGGAATGCATCGGGAGTCACAAATGCTGAAATCTCTTTAGCACGTTCGGTCAGCGGTACCTGCCAGTACCCTTTTAATAAGTCAAGTTTTGAGATGTAAACGGCAGAACCCACGCGATCTACATAGACATCTATCCTTGACAATGGATAACAATCAGTTTTCTTAACAGCGTTTACACGCCGGTAATCAGTGCAAAATCGATAAGTGCCATCTGATTTACAGATGATCAAATACGGCGAACTCCAAGGACTGGCGCTAGGCTCTGCGATATGATTTTCTATTATGTACTGCACCTCTTTCTGCAAAAGAGCTCTTTTCAATGGATTGACGCGGTAAGGATGTTGTTTTATCGGTTGGGTGGTGGATCCCACATCAATATCATGCTTAATAACGGATGTCTGACCAGGAATGTCATTAAATAAGGTTCACTAATTCCAACACATCTACTTTCTCAGTTTGAGACAGGTGTGGTAACTGACTAGACAAAGTTAAAAACATTTCAGAGTTCTTCAGTCTACCTTCAACTACACACCTGGAAGGTCCTATTTCAGTCTCATCATCATTTTGTTCCGGTACAGACAGTCCTACAGCAGACACTTCACATGACTCTATAGCAGAAAGAGAATCTACAGTGTTATCAATACTCGACTTCCTGTCATGATGGAGCTTTAACATGTTAACATGACAAACTCGGGAACTAGGATGGCGATCTGGAACACGAATAACGTAATCGCGATCTGACAGTTTCTTCTCAATTACGTAAGGACCACTATAACGGGCTTGCAGCAAACCGCCCGGCATGAACACCAACACTTTATCACCAGAGTTAAATGTTCACATAATAGCTTTCTTATCAAACCACGTCTTCATTTTATCTTGTGCTTTCTCTAGATTTTGTTTAGCTAACTCGCGGACTTAGTGAAGACGTGTACAAAACTCCGTAACATGCTCAGGAAGAGTGCTGCGTTTTGAATCTCAAAGCCATTTTTCTTTTAATAAGGTCAACGGCCCACGCGGAATGTGGCCAAAAACCAACTCAGCAGGACTAAAACCAAACGATTCTTGTACTACTTTGCGAGAAGCAAAAAGTAACCAGGAAATTCCTTCTTCCCAGTCTCGTTCCAGCACGAAGAACATGGCAAAAAAAACACTTCCACCCCCTAGAAGACAGGCAAATCATTACAAACAGAAAAATACAATAAATACTACATGAATATGTAACAAATGGTCTCTGCATTTCACTTATAATGTTACCAAGATATTTAAATTAATAAATCATCATACTTTATAAGTAATATTAATGCTATTTTTATCCTGTTTTTGACCCTCTCTTTAAAATATTAAATTTTTATGTGCCACATTCATGACTTAGTAAACACCCAATGCTAAAATTAGGCAACAGTTTTGCATAGTAAAATAATAATAAGAAGAATTAATTTTCCTTATTTTATATTTACAATTTTATTATAGGGTTTTATATTCAGTCTCTCTGATAAGCCGGTGTCGAACTGTGCTTTGTTTAAAAAATGAATCCAAAGTAAAATGATCAATGTCTTACTGATATGATCTGGAACACTCTTTCCTAATGTTTGGCACAGCTGGCATTCAGTCAGCACTGGCATAAGCCATGTGAACCAAACATGGCCCAGGTATGGCAGAGGTGGAACCTTCTTTAAAGTGGCAAACAGAATTAGGGCCAGTTGTTGAGTGTATTATTAGGCCCAAATGTCAAATATATAACTGTGGGCCACATATGTATGGCCGATCTTGTTCAAATAATTTTGATTAAAGAGGTCATGACATGAGAAATCAAATTTGCCTTGATCTTTTGACATGTGAACCATTAAAACATCCTGCAAGTTTCAATTGTAAATCCACCGGCTTCGGCTGGGTTTGAAGTCTCTGCACAATCAGGTGAAAAGTTTCAAAAGTTTTTTATAGACAAAATTGCTGGTATTAGATCTTCCATTCAGGTATTGGGATTATGATCAGCCAGTGCTTTTGCCAACTTTTTCGACTGCCTTTCACCAGTTTGAGCCTGTTTGTTTCTATGTCAGATTTGGAAGTGATTGTCAAATATATGAAACCCTCCACCAGTCCCCTAGACTCTATTCCACCACGGTTCTTGAAACAGGTTTTTAATGTTGTTGGTCCTTGTATTATTAAACTAATTAATAATTGCCTGACAGGCTTGGTGCCAGTTGGCTTTAAACATGCCATAGTGCAGCCTGTATTAAAGAGAACATGTCTGGCCCTTACAGAAAAACCACATGAATTTCACATGTGCAAAAACACATGTGGTCACATACACATGTGATTCTGCACATGTGAAATTTCATGTGTGAAAATGTGAAAATCACATGTGAAACGTGTGCTTTGCACGTGGGAAATGTGTGCTTTGCACATGGGAAATGTGTGCTTTACACATGGGAAATGTGTGTTTTTGGAACATTTTCATGTGAATTCCCATGTGAAACCCATGTAAATACCATGTGAAACCCATGTGATCACATTTCAAACACATAAGATCACATGTGAAACATGTATATTCCCATGTGAAACACGTGTATATTCTAATGTGAAACCCATGGTACTTTCCTATGTGAAACCCATGTGAAACTCATGGGATCACATGTGAATCCCATGTGAAACCCATGAGATCACATGTGAATTCCCATGTGAAACCCATGGTATATTCCCATGTTAAACACATGGGATCACATGTGAATCCCATGTGAAACCCATGGGATCACATGTGAATCCCATGTGAAACCCATGAGATCACATTTAAAATACATATAAATTCCCATGTGAAACCCATGGTATTCCCATGTGAAACACATGGGATCACATGTGAATCCCATGTGAAACCCATGCGATCACATGTGAAAACACATGTATATTCCCATGTGAAACCCATGGTACTTTCCTATGTGAGACCCATGTAAAAACATGTATATTATAAACCTGCTTGTGTTGAAATGTGATTATGAAATGACTTTAAAAACTGGTCAATATTTAACTCATGCACACTATACACTCAAAAAATATTTAATCCTGTTTAAGACCTCAATTGTACAGTAAAATTCCATTAAGTTTTATTGAGCAATCCTTATACACTATTCATATTATGAAGAATTTAAATGAATAACTACAGTCTAAAGCATTTATATAAATCTTAAAGGGATAGTTCATCCAAAAATGAAAATTCTGTCATTAATTACTCACCCTCATGTCGTTCCAAAGCCGTAAGACCTTCGTTCTTTCAAATAAATGGCAAGTTAGTTTGAACAAAACAACACAGATATAGTACCACAGATGTAGTAAAACCAATCAAACGTTGATAAACTGACTAAACAACAGTATGAGTAAAAACACTTTTGTATTTTGATGAAATACATAAGAGTCGTACAGTCAGTTATTCAAGGAGACTCACCGTTCAGGTTCTGAAAAAGCCAAACACACAGGAAGGACAGTGGAATGGCTTGGTGTGTAATTCCTATAAAACAAAACAAAAATTAAAGAGTATACTGTTGACTGTGAAGTTACCTAAACAAACATGATTTTAAATATTACTATTATACACATATACACAAATAACGTGTTCACATCTTTAATGCAACCAGAATAGAAAAATAGCAAAAAACTAAATATAAAATAGTAAAAATATCAAATAGCAAAAACAAAAACAAAGTCAAGTCAACTCACCTTTATTTATATAGCGCTTTTAACAATACAGATTGTGTCAAAGCAACTGAACAGCATTAATTAGGAAAATAGTGTGTCAATAATGCAAAATGACAATAGTAAACACTAATTTTTCAGTTAAAGGCAGTTCATCATTGAATTCAGTGATGTCATCATCCAGCTCAGTTCAGTTTAAATAGTATCTGTGCAATCAAGGCGACGATATCGCTGGAAATGAAGTGTCCCCAACTAAGCAAGCCAGAGGCGACAGCGGCAAGGAACCAAAACGCCATCGGTGACAGAAGAACACAGTATTGACTGTATTTCCACAGTGGGACATTTAGTCTTTTAAACTATCTTGTCAATATTGCTTCAAAACAATTAGTTGCTAATTATATATGTAGCCATGTACTCTCAACGACTTGAGTGAGCAGGAGCCTAAAAAAAAAACTAAGTTAAATTAATATCCTGGCAAATTAATGTAGCATTATTGCATTGACTAGGCTAGATTTGACAATAGATATGTATGACAGTTTTTGTTTTCACGTTTTATTACGTCTTAAATTGATTTTTCCGTACATTTCTGCCATATGTACATTAACTGACAGTCACCACTGATAAGCTACCACTAAATATTGTAGAAACTTAATTTGCTGTAAAGTTGCTTTGCAATGATTTGTATGACATTTAAAGTGTTAAAATAGTTACACAGGCCTGGTGGATTTATGCACGCTGATTTATCTACTTGCTGAGTTTATTCACATAGTTATAATTGCATAATACTTAAACATTGTCTCAAATACAAAAATACAACGTTTTGGAAATAGCTATCGTTGAATAAAATCGTTGGAAAAAGGACATTATACATTAAACAGTGTAAAACGGCCAGCATATGGCGGCAATTTACCGTCTTCACGAGCGAGTAATCAAACAGCTGATTCATTCATTCATTCAATGGTAACGGATCGCTAGATATGCGTATACAGTGGTGGCTGATTGAGTGCCAGCTGCCTCTTGCAGTGCAAAGGTTTTACTCCCTGTCTCAAACAGATTTCCCCCACGGTCAAAGTGGGACATTCGCGTGAAAATTCGCCGACCAACGGTGACTATGACCGCGCCTTAACCAGCTTATTTCCAGTCGAAATGACCGAACATACAATATGCGCAAACAGGACGCTAAGTTACAAACGTATGATGGAGAAAAGTATGAAATGTTTTAAAATATAACACATTACAGCTATAAAAACTGAAATTTAACATTAAATGTGTAAACACTACTAATTAAAGACATTTTTGCTTACCTTTTCCTCAGCGTAGAGTGGTAGATGACCGTTATGTTTCGAATGATGCGCATGCGCAGAACTACGACTTCTTCGGTCAAAATTTCGGTAACGCTTTAGATTACAACCCGCAAAGAACTATGTAAGTATACTGAATTTACGGTGTACGTTTCTGTAATTATAGTGTACCTATAAAGAACATACGTGTAGGTATAAGGGAACAATGTGTTACGTTTGGGTAATAAGCGGGTAACAACCAGATATGCAACCTGCAAAGAATTGCGCAAGTAAACTGAAGTTACAGTGTAACTTTTTTGTAATTATAGTGTACCTATTCAGTACCTCCGTGTAGGGAATAATATGCGAAGTTTGGAGAATAAAGGGGTAACAACCTGTAAAATTACAAATCATTTATACTGTAAGTATTTTGAAACTAAGAGGTGCTTATTCTAATATTACGTGGTATGTATGGCCTAAACAACAATCTTATGTTTGGGAATGATTTAGAAAGACGATATATACTTTTTATAATTTTATATTGGTATTTTATTATAGGCGTAGAGGTATTTTTTAACCATGGGGTACACATTCTATTATTAAAGGATGGACATGATGGAGATTACTGAACAACAAAACTAGACATCTAGTGAAATTAATTAATGAGTTTCTGCTATGATTTATAATTCATGAGTCTACTTAACTTATGAACGCTTATTCGTCGATTTCAGCAACTTCTCAACACCACTATCACCAAATAACTTTCCATGATATACCATCAAGGTTCAATGCAGCTTAAAACAAACTTACCTCTTTCCAGCTGTTCGCAGAAAAAATACATGATACAACATTTGTATTTCAGTGGATGCATACTGTGGTGTTTTTACAGCAAAAAAAATTGTAGAGGGTTTAATTTGGCCATCGAACAATTAAATTAAAACTAGTGCAATATTTTTCTCTGTAATTACTGTGCAAATATACACTTGTTCTGTGTTTAAGTCCAACTGGTTCCTCCCTTGTTCCATGTAGTTACAGGGTAAATACAACATTTGCGGGCTGTAAATTAAAGTGGTGCTTTGTTCCCCCCTTGTTCCATGTAGTTACAGGGTAAGTGGCTACAACAAATTGCTCTGAAACGATTGTTTATACAGTAGGTCATACATACATAATATATCAGGTATGTATCAATAAACATGGTGGACTGTTGATATTGTTTACAATTTACTATAGGCCTACTGCTGGGTTAAATTAACCCAAAATGGGTTTTAAAATTAAAATCACACACAATATGACAACAGTAACAACACAGGCAACAGATAGCCTAATAAAAGATTAAAATTTATT